>NC_034605.1:4211504-4221402 GCF_900095145.1 Mus pahari | reverse complement strand
TTTTCAGGTGTTTCTAAGCCATTCGATATTCCTCAGTTGAGAATTCTTTGTTTAGCTCTGTACCCCATTTTTTAATGGGGTTATTTGAATTTCTGGAGTAGATTGACTGCTTTTACCTCCAAAATATGGAGAAATTTTAAATCCGCTGACTTGAGCTTTAAAACTCAATACATTGATAGCAAATAGTAAAATTTCAGGTCTATGGGGTTTTGAGAATGGGAAAACCTGCCTGCCCATGTAATGTGAATGTGTAGCATGCAGCCTTTAGTAAGCTGGTAAGCTAGATGGACTGTGGAAGAACTACTGGACTTGTAGATACCATCCTGGTTTCGAATTCTTGCTCCACTGTTTACTCCTCAGTAACCTCGGGCAAGTCACTTTTCTTCTTGTGAGCCTAAATTCCTTACCTATAAATTGATAAGTTCCCCCATCCTATGCAGTTTTAAAGACCATTAACTCATATTAGTTATTGTATCCTTGGTGATTGTAGTTCATACACTTCCTGCGTTATCATGATTGGCAATACAGTTTCAATGTACAGAATAGTTTGTATTAAGTGTATAAAGCTGGGAGGAATAAAAGCTTATAGAAATCAGATCATTCCCCTGCGAAAGACCACTCACTCATTCATGCATGTTTAACTCAATGCTTTAAAAAAAATGATAAGTGTTTCCAATATTTTTTCTAGCTTTAAGCCATGCTCAGATATGGTAAGGAAGCACTACACTGGAGAAAAAAAAATGAAATAATTCCAAGTAAATCAGTTCTCATTAGTCCATTGGAGGGTATTATAAGGCTTTCATAACTAGAGAGTTCAGTGCTCTTGTGTCTTCTGGAAAAACAGTGCAAGTCTTCTGAGCCTTATTAAAAAAAAAATCTGTTAGTTTTCTTATATAATGTCAAGTTGGGACTAGAAAGTAATTAGTTTCAGAGTTGTTTATTATTGAGTGTGTTAAATATTCTAATGCTTTGTGAGATATACTGAAATACAGGCATGAACCTTTTGACAGATAAAGTTTGCACAATTCACACATAATCGTAACCATGTGATGCATATAAGTGTAAAATTAATTTCATTTTTATAACCATTAGTTCCATAGCTCCAGGAACTATTATATGAGTAGAAGAAAATATGTAGGACAGAGTTCATAGTTCAACTATAAACCACTATGTCAGGACTTAGATATATGGTAGTATCTATGAAAGCTTGTGAGAAGTTTTGAAACCCAGAGTAATCCTTGAGAAAAAAGCTTCCCACAGGGAATGAAACATGTAAATGAGAACTTGAGAGTGACCCTTTAGGTAGATTGTGATAGGTCAGGTTCTGCATGGACAGGGCAGTTGCCTAGTCCTGTAGTTTCGATTTTAGTCATTTAAGTTCTAAATGCTTCTTTTTTTTTTTTTTTTTTTTTTTTTTTTTTTTGAAGACCAGTTCATAATCTATTAGATACCTACATTTCGGAGTTTTTAAAACACATTCAGGCTCATTTTTCTATTAATTTATTTTCCCTTTCTAGTTTCTGTGTAGTTGCCCTTCCTTGTATTATCTGAAGGAAATGTATGGGGGAATGTATGCTATGGGAAATGAGTTTCCATAAGGTCTGTCTCTCGGGTTCTACAGATTTTACCTTTGATGACCTCATGCTTTACTTAGATCAAGTGATGGCAAAAAGATAGATCTACTACTTTCCCTGAGATAAATCTTGAACTATAGGTGTTCATGTCTCTCTGTTCTCAGTTTACTGATTGACCCATTATGGATTTCTAGGCCTAGAGCAGCAGTATTCTCAACCCTCCTCATGCTGTAACTCTTTAGTACAGTTCCTTGTGCTGTAGTGACTACCAACTATAACATTATTTTTGTTGTTACTTTATAACTAGTTTTGCTACTGTTATGAATCATAAAGTAAATATCTGTGTTTTCTGATGGTCTTAGGCAACCTCTGTGAAGGGTCATTCAACCCTCAAACAGGTCCCAGCCCTCAGGTTAAGAACAGGTCTAATATACTTGATCTCCATATCCTCCATAATCTAAAATTTGTTTAGACTCCAAACCCTTCTCACAAAGTACTCAGTTGTGGGTAGAGAAATGGCACTATAATATTGTTATGTACCAAGCTTACTAGAAGAAAGAATGATTGTTTCTGATAACAAATGTAGATTGTTCCATTTCTTAAATTTAAAAACAAAAAGAAAAACAAAACAAGGCATCATTTTTAGTTATCTTGCTTATGAAGTATTCTTGACTTGTTCAAGGCGAGACTGTCAGGGTCTCATGCCTAGCAGTTGTTTACCTGGAGGGATGATGCTCTTACACATCAGTTTCTCTCATTTGGATAATGATGCCATTCCCAGCTTTAATGTAAATGCTACCAGGAGGAAGCAAACAAATGAACTATAATAGATTAGTTTCACAACTGATTAAAACATTCTTCTCATCTATTTATACGTACATTTGAGGTATGTAAACAGTATATTTTCTTCATACACTGAATGTCTTTCTAGTCTTTAATCATTTAAAAGAATGTTTGTACATATGCTCTCGCTTGCTCACCCTCTCCCTCCCTACCTTCCTCTCCCCCTCCCCCCAATATCTGTCGGCATGTGCATGTTTGTCTCTGTTTCTCTGTTTGTCTCTCTTTGTGTGTGTGTGTGTGTGTGTGTGTGTGTGTGTGTACCCAATACCAATGTTTAGATTGAAATTCATCTGTCAACTCTAAAAAATGCAGAGAAAACACACATGGCCTATTTTATACCTGTGAAGTTGAGCAATTCCTAGTAGAGAAATAATAATTCAGCCTTCACTCTTGGGCTAGCCTTTGCTATTATCCAGCAGTTTCATTGTGTAATGATCATAGTTCTAACAATGCAGAGCAAATACCAATAACATCTGGTAGGAAAACTTACTACTTGGATATTTGCTGGTCACTACTTACTATTGCTCTTAGTGTACTCACAGCACTAAGAAAACATGAGTCTGCCTTAAACCATAGAAGCAACAAACTACAATAGATTGCTTGCAAGTTTTTTAGTGTTTTTCTCCTATTTATGAAAGCTTGATAAGAGTAGAAACAATTTTGTTTGTAATAGCCACCAGTTAAGTGCTGAATCTTGTAGTAATTCTTACTCCGAGTGATCATTTAATTCTTAGGAGCCTTAATGTCTTTATCAGGGATGAGGGAAGGGAAGAGAAAAACAGTGGCCCAAATATTGGCGCCCTTTATTAACTTTTATTAGCTTTGTCTTTTGTATATTTGTTTAAATATCTATGTGCAAGTCTTTTAACATCATTAATACATACTTTCTTAGTGCCTGTATTAGGCCTTTGCTAGCTACTGAGTGGATGATGATTGAAGGACTTTCTGGATGGCACCTGTGTTTAGTTGGTTGTGGATACTATTGTTTTCTCCTGAAATCCAGAAGCATGGATTTTTCAGCTTTCTCAGGATTGCTCAAAAATAAAATCACCAACTACATGAGAATCTAGAAATGTAAACAAATTACTCCTGACTGTTAAGTTGATCCAAAGATGGTAGTAGATGTGAAAGTTCTTGTATGTGTTACTGCTACCTTCACCTCTCTCCGACACTCAGTGTGTAAGAATATACTTTCTGAATGGTTCTGGCTAAGATATTGAAGGTCCTATTTAACAGAGAATACTGAATATCTGAGTACTCAATTTAAAACTTACATGATAAGCTACTCTTCTGGATAGTGGGCAGACTTTGTGCTGGACCAATCTTTACTTTGGACTGAAATCCTAATATCCATTTAATGAAAAGAAAATTGTGTGAACTGTGAGCTGATCCATGCATGTTGTCATTAGAATTAAGTTTAGCTAGTTCCATTTTTCAGGGGCGTGCTAGAGCTATTTCAACACGCTTCTATTTTCTCTTTGTAAATTGACTTGGAAAGATAAAATAGGTATTGGGTTGAATTTCTAAATGTTGGTTCAGTGTCTATTTTATACAAATTAAGCTTTTAGTGCATATTCCATTATTAAATTGTAACACGTTAACTTGGGAGACAGGGCAACATCAAACTTGTAGTAAGTTTCTTAGTGAAGAATGAAACATTGATAATTTACCTGGTGCTATAAAATGCAATAGTGATTATAAAGCAGGACTGCTGTCACATCAGTAGCACAGACCTAAGATGTTTTGAAGACAGTTACATTTACAGTGATTTTTTTCTGTTTTATTAGCATAAGGTAGGAAACAGATGAAAGATCTTGAGGGTCATACCTAAATCTCAGTAGAGAGTACCATTTAAAAATTCAAATTAATTTGATTTAAATTTTGAGTTCACCTTTGTACGAAGACCATGAGGTTTTTAATCACTATTGCACTGTTGTATAGCCTGAAGTCAGGGATGATGATTCCCCCAGAAGTTCTTATATTGTTATGAATTGTTTTCACTAACCTTGTTTTTCACTAACCTTGTTTTATTAGAAATAGAAACGGGCCAGGTGTGGTGGCACACGCCTTTAATCCCAGCACTGGGGAGGCAGAGGCAGGCGAATTTCTGAGTTCGAGGCCAGCCTGGTCTACAGAGTGAGTTCCAGGACAGCCAGGGCTACACAGAGAAACCCTGCCTCGAAAAACCAAAAAAAAAAAAAAAAGAAGAAGAAGAAGTAGAAATAGAAAAGGATTTAGAGCATTACTGGAGAGATGAATACCATTTGGAAAGGTTGAAAATGACACTGGCTTGGAGTTTGAATTAAAAGATGTATGGTATATTAACATACAAAATCATGGGTAGGTTTTAGGACAGAAATTATGAAATAACGCACTCGAATTCACAAACACTCTGCTTTTGTTTGGAAAATTAAACTATTGCTTAAGCAGTAGTTTAAAAATAGCTAATTTTCCATTGGTGTAGAAATCTCAGATCCTGTTGATAATTAAAAACAAATCTCTGGAAAGAGGAACGGAAGAAATAATAGTTTATTCTAAATTTTGACACCAAAGTGGGTAATTATAGTCTAGAGATTAACAGACCTCTTTACCAACAAAAAAGTCCCTTTATCATCAAACACTAAGGTCGTCAGTGTATATACTTTTAAGTGAACCCAATGATCCTGCTAATATCATCATGGAAATGCAAGCTCGAGCACATTAAGAGAATCCTGTTGGGGTAGTCTCCTATTATTGAATTTTGTAAAAGGTTTGGTTCCTGAAAAATTTCTACAAATACCCTATAGTCTCATTAGCGTTGCTAATAGATAATGCAATGATCTTCTAAATATTCTAATCTAACTATTGTTCCTTTTTTCTTACAACTTGAAATTTGGAGTAAATTGCGTTTATTTTATATTATAATATTCTTCTAAAATTTAAGAGAAGAGTAAGTATAATCCAAGGTTTTATATAATGCTATTATCTAAGACATTATAAATAAGCTTTCTATTCACTATAGAAAGGAAAACTAAACCAAAAAGAATAAAGTCCCTTGACGAAGATCAAATTGTAATTTCATGGATGACCTGAGTCTAGCAGCAAAATCTCTTAATTTCTAATTTATTAATATACCAATTTTGATTACTGGGAAAAATAGGTTAAAAAACTTGAACAAGTGCCTCTCAGAATACTATGAACTAAGAGAACAAGAAGTTGTTGAATATTTTGATTGGCAAGTTGTTATTGGAGAAAAATAGTTGCACCCTTTTAAAAGATCTCTATAGCACCTTTACATGTATTATTTTTTTAGTATATCCCAACAACTTCATGTTATTAGGACTGTTTTTCTTCTTGGTTTATATATAAACCAGAAAATGTAAAAGTGTACTTAATTGCTGAAATTTATATATAGCTGTGTTTCAGAGCTTGAATTCAAAAGCAGAGTCTCGATTCTGCCTCTTCAAGATGAGATCTGGTCATAGGAAAGTTTTGTTCTTATCTTTCCATTTTCCTTGTGTCAAAAGTAGTTTTATGATTTCATATTAACTATGCAGTTAGTTAAATAAAACGATGCAGGAACTGGAGAGAAGGCTCAGAAGTTAAGAGCACTGGATGTCTTTCAGGGGACTCAGGTTAGAACCTCGGCACCCATATGGCAGCTCACAAGGATCTGTGACTCCAATCCTAGGGCATCCATTGCCTTCTTCTGGGTTCTCTGTGCTCTAAACACACATGTGGTGCACATATACACTTGTAGATAACACACTCATACACAGAAAATACAATAAAGAGTTTAAAATAATTTGGCTTATATTTCATTTGAATTCTGTATCTCTGCATGATTTTCAGAACCATAAGGGTATAGCACTGTCATGACACTCAGAAGGTACGTTGGTCCTGCTGTTTGTGTGGCTCTGTAATTGGGGGCAGTGCCATTGAGGAGGAGGCAGGAACTCCTCTGCCATTCACAGTGATACAACCATTTTTCCCCTTCACTTTTAGATTCTTTTGACTTGAGACAAGATTCTTAACTGAACACTGTCATTTGTATCTGCTTCCTGTGTCACTGAGGGTGAGAGCTACATACTCTGTGCAGATCTAGAGATTGGGATTGAGGTTGCTATATCAGTTTAAAATAAAAGTGTCATTGAGAAAGGTGTTATTGAACAGTCTAAAATGCTTGATAACATTGAAAGAGCTTTTCCCTCTTTTGCAATTAATCCATGTCTCCATTTGCATTGGTAGAAAAAGCGCCTGACAGCCCCAACAACACCACAAGAGAAGTGCACAGCCCGAGCAATAAATCTCTGGAGGCATTCAGCGAGTGCCACAGGGCTCATTAATCTTGATTATTTCCAGTAATAGATAACTGCACAAATCAGCTATTATTCCTAATCATGCACATAAAGATAACGGATGGATATTAGCTTCTTGTGTGGTTAGATGGAGCTAAAATTTCAGTTACAAATACATTTCTATAAATTCCAGCGAATGATGATTCTACTCTCTTAAAGAGCCAGGGAGAGATGGGTGTCACTGCAGAAGAAATTGGATGTTCAAAGATGAGTTTAAGACAGGAAGACTAATAGGTAGGTTTCATTGGAGACATCTGATGGCTTTTGTGTTCTGTCTTACAATGTGGGTTTGCTTAGGTTACAGTACACAGCAGAATTGTGCAATATTAGTTTCTAAAGCTACTACTATTCTTTTATATAAAATGAAATAAAATAAAGTCATGGAGAGGTGTTTCTAGGTGTGTTTAGAAACAATAAAATAAAATAAAGGTATGGAGAGGTGTTTCTAGGTGTGTTTAGGAACAATACCCAAAAGAAAAATCGTGGCCTCAGGGCTTTTGATGATTTATAAATGTGTTATCTAGCCCTCCAAGCATGGTCCTCAAATACTGAGCAGAATGGACGGTAGAAGGGTTTGTAGATGGTGGAAGATGTATTTCCTTTGCACTTGGATTGTCTGTAAGTGATTACATGGTTTTGTTTTTGTTTCTGTTGTTTTAAGAGGTGACACTAGCCCGGGCGTGGTGGCGCATGCCTTTAATCTCAGCTCTTGGGAGGCAGAGGCAGGNGGATTTCTGAGTTTGAGGCCAGCCTGGTCTACAAAGTGAGTTCCAGGACAGCCAGGGCTATACAGAGAAACCCTGTCTCAAAAAATAAAATAAAATAAAGAGGTGACACTAGACTGTTACATAACTAAAAACTCACAGGGGAAAAAAAAATGGGTGTGTGTTAAGGGCTCGTGAGATTTCTAGCTAAGGCTGCCCAGCTGAAGGATGTTAGTAACACCCTTCCATTCTAAATCATGCCTTTCTGTGGGCATCAAAGTTGCCCTGGGAGATGCCTTTGTTAACATATAAATAAGAAGCTTTTCCTGTCTGTTTTCTTCTAAAAATGTCAGTGCTTAAAATATGCACTAGAAATGAGATGCTTCACATTTATGATAAGATCTTTTCTCACTATTACTCCACCAGTAGCAATTGCCCTATAACAACAACTACACTTACAGAAACATTGTGTCATAATTCATACCTTTTAAACTGACCATATTCCTGTGACAGAACATTTTCTTCAAGTTTGTTAGCTTCAAGTTTTATTCTAACATTTTCTCTCCCTAAAATAAACTAGTTTTGCTTTTTCAGAACTTCAAAGAAGGTAGGGCAGCGATCTGCTTTTCACAGCCTTGCATATTTTTTGTGTTTATTAAATGTTAAAGTAGAAGAATTTTTAAACCAGTTTTTATTTTTTTCCTGAGGGTATCTGTGCAAGGCAACATATTAGGAATTAGGGCAGTTCAAAAGTTCAGTGTGGAGCAGCCAGGTGTGGTGGCGCACGCCTTTAATCCCAGCACCCAGGAGGCAGAGGCAGGTGGATTTCTGAGTTCGAGGCCAGCCTGATCTACAAAGTGAGTTCCAGGACAACCAGGGATACACAGAGAAACCCTGTCTCGAAAAACCAAAACCAAAACAAATCAAAACAAACAAACAAACAAAAAACCAAAAACAAAAAGAAAAAGTTCAGTGTGAATCTTAAATGAATTTTGTAGTTCAACAGACAAGAAAAAATATAAAGGTAAGGCATGTCAGAAGATAATAAGCACTGAGGATATTTGGGTATAATAGAGCTGTGCCATAAGATATGAATTTATACCCATGGTATGAAAGAAAAGTGCATGAACAACATCAACAAGGTCTGAGTATGAGCAGATCAGGTCTCTCTATAGAGGATGGTCAGTGAACCATTGAGTTACATGATCAGCAGTGTAAAGAAAGCATAAAGTGTAAATGTCAACCCAATCATAGGACACTTGGCATGTTGCAATAAGGATTTTGCGATTTTCTTTATAGATGCTACAGATCTGTAAGTGTTGGAATAATACTCTACAGTGCCCTATAGCTTCAGCTGCAGCTGTTGAAATGGCTGTGATGATTCAGATGCCCGAGTCTGGCTTCATCTGGGCATCTGGAGGCATCTTCTCTTATATATCTAACATGCAGGATAAGAGTCCTCGAAAGCTGTGCTGTATTAGACCTGGTGACTAGAACACGTATACACTCTCCTCGATTCAAAGGGAAAGAATAGCTCTCCTTTCCTTCATTGGGAAATGGTATGGTTTTATTGTACAAGAATGTTGGATTACTATTGAAGCCATCTTTGAAAATTAGTCTGTCAAAAGTGGAAGTTGGCAGCTGGTAAAAGCTGAGTCTTGTTCTTCACATATTTGAGATAGCTATAGGATTTTGGAGGGGGAAAGGCATAAAAAAATTAAGGAATTAATACTTCAGTCTATTTTGAAGGGCAGAATATATAAGTTAGAGGGAGGCAGGAATAGATTAGCAAAGCTCTTTCAGGTCTTTCTATATTCAGAACAACCAGAAAAGGAGCACAAGTAACCAGCAGGGTACTTGAGAGAACATAAGCCTGTGGAGACGGACTCGGAAAGCATCCTCAGAAAAGAGAACTTTACAGGGTCCTCTGAAGGAGGTTCAGTAGAGGCAGAGGACAGAAAGTAGGCACTCAGGGAGAAAGTGAACAGTGACAAGGAAAAGTAACAGAAGGAGGCCTGTGGAGCATCTTAATCCAATGAAGCAGAGAGGAGGCATTTAAAGATGCAGCAAGCTGGAGACTCTTCCCTAACAGGACAGTGCCTACTTAAACAGCAGAAAGCAGTCCCTCAAATGGAACACTTTCTGGTTTTAACCCTTAGGAAATAGGAAGGAAGTCATGTCTGATTCTATACATGTTCCCTTTAAAGCATTTTGTGGGTTATAAGTTTTGGAAAGCATAATAGACTCACTGGAGAGAATTCTGAGTGTTGGGTTTAAAAGCTCTTGAAATTAAAGACTTGGGTGCAACATTGACAACAATGTATTCAGCAATGGACTGTGCTTAGTTCACTGACCCATTCTTTTAAGTAGAGTGATATTAGGAGGGGAAACAGAGCCCAACACACACACACACACACACACACACACACACACACACACA
>NC_034605.1:4095592-4210917 GCF_900095145.1 Mus pahari | reverse complement strand
TGGGAAGAGAGGCCCCTTGGTCTTGCAAACTTTATATGCCCCAGTACAGGGGAATGCCAGGGCCAAGAAGTGGGGGTGGGTGGGTAGGGGAGCAGGGCGGGTGGGGGGAGGGTATAGGGGACTTTTGGGATAGCATTTGAAATGTAAATAAAGAAAATATCTAATAAAAAAACTGGGTAAGCTATTTTTGTGAGGGACTATGAAAATGCCAGCTTTTACAGTTCAAGGAGCATCCCTTCTCTTGATTGGGGACCTGCATTGCAGTGGTCCTATGTGTTAAACAAACTTTTAACAACATTACCACTACCAACACCGCCACCACCGCTGCTGCCATCATCATCATCATTTCTGAGAATTAAACCTAAAGCTTTGTAGGTGATAAGCCCACTGCCACTGAGCTACATCCCCAGCCTCATGAATGCTTCATATGAGCAATAATTTCCATACATGTAAAATAATTTAGGGTTTTGAGTTTATCAGAGAATGACATTTTAAATTTTTGTTTGTTTGTCAAAGGGCAGCCTGCTATGTGTGGTTCTGGTTCTAACTTGTTAAGGCAACAACTGTTGTTTATTTTGTTTCTACTATTTGATTCCAGGCTACTTGAACCAGAATTGCTTGTCTCTACCTCTCATCTCCTCATAAGTGCATTGGGATTGCAGATTTATACTCCTCCATCCAGATATTTACATTAGTTCCAGGGATCAAACTCACGTCACCAAGCTTGTGCCACAGGTGTGCTTTCACTGGATGAGCAAATGCTCAGAGTGCAGAGCATTTTTACATATGCCATCCAAGCTGCAGTGTCTCATCCTGCATCATCCAGAACATGCAGTTAACCGGGCTCAGATTGTCAGCGCGAGCTCAGCTTTTCAGTCCATCCTTGGTCTGTATTTCCAGCTACAACTCCAGAATCAATGATGAGAAAGGCAACTGTGATATAATTATGGTGGCCACAGACCTTAGCCCTTGCATTCAGACTAAATTAACTCTTCTAAGGTTGAGTCAGTATTTTCCATTATTGTCATGGGCAATTAGTAGCCACTTAAAATTGGTTAAAGTTCATTTCTGCTAATGGAATTACAAATGAGATTGGATCCACAGCATGACAGTCCATATGATTTCTCAGAGACTAGGTATCCAAATGGTATGGGAAGTGATTCTGTTTTGCAGGCCGATTTGGAAAACTGCTTTTGTGGGTTGCAATGCTTTATTTGTACAGATTTTTATGAACCCTGTCTTTATGGCAAATTAACTTGCTGGAGGCCTTGTAGCTGGAATGAATTGAATTGTGAGCATTAACTTTATACTAAGTATGTAACAGTGACAACTGAATGTAATTTTAGAAATATGAGACTGTTATTTTTCTAAAAGACCATCATTTCAAAGAAATAGCTTTGTAAGAGAAGTTTGTCAGAATTACGAGTGATTTTGGAGATTCCAGTTACTAAGTTATGAAATCAGTTTATGAGCAAAGAGCTGCCCTGAGATGACTGGGATTTCTGAGATTGCTTTGTTGGGGTTTCCTCATTCTTATTCCAATGAACCTGTGAGTGTTTCAATTAAAAAGGTGAATTGAAACAGTTTAATGTTTTTCCAGCCTTAGTGAAGTGATCTACAATACAGCCTCCATAGCAACCAGGCTTTTCTTTTTCTTTTTTTTCCTAAAAAAAATTTTCTTTTAAAGTTGGAGGAATAAAGAAAACAAGTCATGTCAATATGTTAACACATTGGCTGATTTATTTTTACTGTTTAAAAAAAAAAACTTGAAGAAGCTTTACAAGCAGGGTGTCATGGACACTGAATCCTCGCAAGAAAGAATATGGTTTTGACAGATGAGTCTTATTCATCAGATAGTGTAAACTCCAGGAATAGGGAAGTTGGTAAGAATTCTGATGCAAACCCTTTAGGGGAATATTGCTTTTGTTTTAATTGAATGTCATTTCTACATTAATTATTGCAACCATTCTAATTTCCCAAAATGGCAAATAATGGTGTGTAGAAGCACTATAAATATAGTTTGATATTTTTGATAGAATAGCTAGGTTTGATTTGCTTTTGATCTTGAAGTTATTATTTTCATCAATCATTCATTATTTTAAATTATATCTTTGTCCATTTTTTTCACTAAACTGCAAGATCAGTGCCGCTCCTACTCTATTCCTAGATACTTTGTGTAGAAGATAGACAAAATGACATTTCTTTTGTGCTTGTTAGCAAAGTGTTTTTAGATTCTCTTCCTTCAGAGAAGGTGCTAATTCGTGCATGTATACACATTGGGGCATACACACATATGCTAATGTAGTAGTCAAAGTTGGTGACTTCCTTAAAATTAACATCTTTGCTTTTGTCTGGCAGTAGTGTGTTGTCTGGTTTTCATCAGGTCCAAAAGAAACTGGGGACAAATGACTAACTGTGGCACCTGTTAGCATACACTGTGCATGCTGGCCTTCAGCTCTCTCAGCATCATAAGTACTGTTAGAGTTCATGCTAGCACCCTGGCTCCTATCAGTCTTCTCAGCCTGCCTCTGCCATACACTTCTCCAGCTCATGGGCCTTGCCTCCTGCAGCAGCTTCTCACTCCTAGACAACCTTGCACTTGAGCTGTGCACCCTCATTGCTTTCTTGGTCCTCTGTCTCCCTTGCTCCACTCCTTTTGTATTCTCCTCAACTCCCTACTGAATGGCCTGATTCTGTCTACTGGTCATGTTTAGTAACTACTTTCTCTTCCCACGCTGGACTCTTCAGATTCCTCTCCCTCAAATCTACAATAAAAATCCTCAACCATACCTTGGAGCAATCATGTCCTAATTCTATATATTTATATTCTGAATAACTTCAGAACATGTTGTCTGAATGTAATCCCCAAACAATGCCAAGTGTCCCTGTCTGTGGCTGAATGTTGTCCTTTGTGCTGCTTGACTTTAGGCTTTAAAAGAAGAAAAACTAAAACATTTACTTTTATATGCCTGTAGTGAGTTGTGTGATTGATATCTATCTATCTATCTATCTATCTATCTATCTATCTATCTATCTATCTATCTATCTACATAGGTATTTACACATGGGCACGTGTGGAGGCCAGAGCAGGACATCTGCTGTCCTACTCCATCACTTTCCACTTTATTCCTTTTACTCTATGAAACAGGATCGCTCACTTAACTTGGGAGAGAGCCTGGCAGCCAACAAGCTCCAGCAATTCTCTTGTCTTGTTCCCAACAACTATGGCATATGAACTAGGGTTCTTATGCCTGCATAACAAACTCTCATTTCTTGCTGATCCTTAGGCTTTTTTTTTCCCCTAGTCACCAGTCTGCCTGCATCAAGCTGTAATCAGGGAGCATTTTAATCCACAGCCACTGTGGATTGGGCAGCAGCAGTTTCAAAAAGGCATGTAAGCTTTCATGTCTTTTGCTCAAGTTTTTATCTATGACATGTTATTTGGAAATAATTTTTCAGCTTAGGAAAAGGTCTTATTGCTTTTCAACATGAAAAAGTTTATGGTAGAATTTTTGTTTGGAGACAGAAAGAAGGACAAATGCTGACATGGGGTATTCCTTGCAGGATAAAATGGACATTAGCATCCATCACATTGACAGATGACAGTTTGCAATTAAACAGGAGACCAACATTTAGAATTGAGAAAATGGTGAAGCCTCTAGTAAAGTTCTCTTGGACAAAAAAAGATGCATTTATTTTAAATTGGTTTTTAGAGTAAAACTAGGTTGTGTGTTTAGATGTCCACTGTGCATCCTCAGAAGTTACTGTCTCTCTTACATCTTCTTACCTTTGTGCTGATGCCAGATCTGATTTTCAAAGACAAAAAAGTAGCCATACTCATCTACATTTATGAGAGGTTATGCACCAAATGCAGAGGAGATTCATTTACTTCCAGATCTAAATAACTAACGCTTAAGCAAGGCATTACCAAAGCAATCGAGTAAAACAGTTCTTTTTGATAAGTGTTATGAGTCAATTTTATACTTAAAGTATAAATTTTGTTGCCTCTCCTCTAATGCTTTTTCCTTTGTTTTACCTTGTATTTGTATTAATTAAGAAAAGGGAGAAACCTATTTGGCTGTTTTCCTCTTCACAAACCCTTTGAAGGAATGGCAACTGTAATATTGATTTAAGCTCATTATTTTGAAGGAAAACAGCATGGTCAAGGAAAAGATACTAGCTGTACCATGATATCTAATTAAAAAGAAGAGTAAATCACTAAAAGATAAATAAATAAATGTATGTATGTCATAAGTCAAATAGACAATAAAAGCATTTAACGAAGTGGGTTAATTCTGCCATCTCTAAGATCTGAGTAAGCTAGTTGAAAGCATGTGTTTGGATGTCTGGCCAAATCCAGGATTACCATGGAACCCTTCTGACCAAAGTAACAGAAAACAAACATACCAGGACTTCAGATGCTTAGCGGGTCTCAGTGTTTTTCAGTTGTAAGTTATGAAACAATAGGTAATCACTCTTGTCTATGATTCAGTCTGACACCTTCAAATAATTATAACCCCAACTTAAATAAACTGAAAAAAAAAAAAAAGAGAAAGAAAGAGAAAACCATGGTTGTGTTTAATCTTAAAGGTATCTGAAAAAAAAAAGTCACTATTAACAAAGTCTCTCTCTTTACTACATTAGTAACAGTTTCTTGTGACTTCAAATGCATCCCAACCTAATGTTAAAAAAAAAATTTAGAACAGAAAATAAAGTTAAGAAATCACTTGGAGATTTTTTTTAATTGAATCTTGTTCAAGGTATATTATTATTTCTTACAAAATTCTCCTGATCCTGATTGCTCCTGGCAGCATTCATATTGTTTTATCTAATGCAATTTAGTAGTTATAATAGTTACTATAAGTATTTCAAGTAGAGCTGTCTTGCCCATTACTCTTTTATGGTATGTCTATAGTAAAAATTAAGAAACCACAGCTGGAAGTGATATTTCCTTGAATGATATATAAATTTATACATCTTCTGTTTGACTTAACATATCCAAAAGGTGTTTCAATGGCATTGTCCAATCTTGATATACCTAGAGAAAGGGCAGAAATTTTAAAAGTACAACTTCAAGTTGGGGAAGTTTTTCAGAGTTAAAAAAAGAAGATGAAAATAGGGTAGAAAACCTGACTTCCCAGTTCAGTGACTTTTCTGGGTAGTTCCTTTACCTAGAACCACTTAACTCCCATTTTCACAAGGTTTTCTGGACTCTGGACCCTGGGACCAGATTAAGGGGACATAGTGTTCCATTTCAGAAGCAGGCATCCTTCAGTCCATTCTGTCCAGTGTCTTTACTTTGAGACCCAAATAGCTGTCACAAAAAAAAATCGCTTGATTTTTGTGACCATGTACACAGATAGTATCCGTCTTGCTCTTTCATCCCTAACCTGCTGGGCGCCTGAGTCTCGTTTCCTAACTCTTGCTTTTTCTACTAGGAGTATCCCCAAACGGTAGATTTTTCTGCTCTACTAACATATCGTGACCATCATTACCTCTAATGAAAGACTTTTCAGTTGGTTATAGGTTGGTTTCTTGTCCAAGCTCTGGCCTTCCAGGGTATAATACCATCTAACCACATGAATGTATTAACACATGATGTCACATAACACTGAATTTTAGGTTCTCATCATTGTGCTTCAGTTATTGAAGTTTGATATACCATGTTACTCACTGAAGGTCATGAGGCCTGTTACTGAACCACAGCATCCCACAGACTAACCAGAAAAGCAAATTCAGGGTTATTGAAAGAAGGATTAGTGAAGCTTAGACTTTTGTCATTTTGACAGATGAGATATATTTTATATAACCTACTTTGGATCAAATAGACCAAGTCAAGGACTGTTACAGCGGAGATAAAGAAGCTGATAAGAAAGTTCTTACCATCAACAGAGATGAGCTGTTCTTCAGCCATCTTCATTCTGTTTAGGGCAGGGTCATGAACCTATTTGCTTTTCTCTCTAATTAATCTGAGAGCAGTAGACTCTGGTCTAGAAGCCAGGCTAATTCAAAAGTCCATGCTATCGGGTAAATGCTTTTGGGATGAGACAAGTTACATGTATGAAAGACTGTGCCGATCAGGCGGACACCTAGAGACACAGAAGCACATACCCTTAAACTTTTGAATGCCCCAATGAGTTACTTAAAATGTTAAGATTAACAACTTTGACTGAAATGTTTATAGTCCAGCAGCCACCCTGGACCACTCTTGCAGAAAAGGCTCAGGAAGCAATTTGGGTTGAGGTATTTTTCTTGTCTGACTCTTCCAAACACAGCTTTGTATTAGCGTGTTCAATAAACCAAGGAACGCTCTCAAAAAAAAAAAAAAAAAAAAAAGTCCATGCTAATTCTTGTTCCTGCTCAGGTCTGTTTGTTCTTGGGTCAGGGCAAGGTTGATAACAATTCAAATCCAAGTATACTGGGGAAGAATAAAAAAAATCTCTAGCATAGAAAAAGGCATCACAGAGGAAGAGACACTTAAGTGGGAAAAGTTCATAAGGAAGACTCTAAAAGGGAGACAGCAGTCATTGACATCATCCTTTCAGAAAAGAAATAATTATTACAGGTTACCTTTCTCTTCATTTAAGACATTTGCTACATTTTTTCCTCTTGTTACATGCATTCGTGTGTGTGTGTGTGTGTGTGTGTGTGTGTGTGTGTGTGTGTGTGTTGTATACAAGAGCAAGTGCATCCAGTGACAGAAATAAGGAAGTCATAAGACAATGTTTAGGATTCCATCAGGTACTCTGTGGCTCCTGGGGACAGAGCTCAGGCTGTCAGGCTTAGTTTCAAGCACCTTTACCTGCTAAGCTGTCTCACCAGCCTTAAGACAGATCAACTTTGAATGTAACAGTAAGTATAAAAGCACACTTCTTTCTGTGTAACATAGCATATCTGTTCTTTCTCTGCTGCTAACGGGGCCGTCTCATCCTCACTGTAATTTCCATTCCCACTGGAAAGGGGTTTTGATGGCAGCTCGGCCCTGAGCACGGGGTGATAATACCACCTGGGCTATGAGCTGAGGGTAGAGGAGATAACTTCCTCATAATTCTCTTATATCTTCAATTTGAGTAGATTCCAAGGTAAAACCCAGTTTAAAATGCAGATAACAGGCAGAAAGGCATTTAGGGGTGTCCTAAATCAGCTAAGATGTTGGCCAGAGAAATGAAAGTTTCCCCCTGGGGTGTCAGACTGTCTTTTTAACTTCATGAGTTCCTCTTGTCTTTCAGAATCTACAAAATAGGAGAGTTGTTTGGAAAAACAAGGGTTATATAAACTTGTGACTTCTGAGGAAGTGAGTGTACTAGTAGAATACCTTCACCTTTTAATACCAATATGTTGCAGAATTATTCTGCTCTTCAGTAAAAATGATTAATAGTCCCTATCCATCACACTGTACAGCGTGGTACATCTAAGTACCAGAGAGCTTATAAAGTATATTTGACAATAATTTACAAAACATTCATATTTTAATAACATTTTTGAAGAAGAAAAATCCATTTTTCAATATATTCTGGTCTATCTTCCCTCCAGATTTTGCCATTAAAGATAATCTTGAAGTCAATTTCCCCCCTTCATTGGTGCTTTACTGTTTTTTTTTTAAACAAAACAAAACCAAAACCCCCTAAAAAACAAAGATCAACATGTTTCAGAGAGAGAGAGAGAGAGAGAGAGAGAGAGAGAGAGAGAGAGAGAGAGAGAAAGAAGGAAGAAAGAAAAGAAAGTTGAGTATCCTCATAGCACAAAGGCTTGGAATTCAAGATTTCATTCTATTTCTGCCTTGGTTGTAATCCAGTTAATATCAGTGAAACTGATTCTACTAGAAGTTTGTGTTGTTATTTGTGATCAAGTAAAACCTTTTCTCTACCCAGCACATTTCTAGTTTGTATATTACATATTTGACTTTTCTTTGTCAGTAACTCATTTCTCCTCTCAGCCATATAAAATAGGAAAAGAGTACACTGCTACCATTTTCATGTCAGAATTCTGTTCTTATTAAATATAACCTCATTATCTCTATTAGTAGAAACTCACTTTTCCTACTCTTTAAAAACATGTTTATTTTTAAAATGTATGTGGGATGTCTGCTAAGAATGATACTAATTATAGAAAAGAATGTTTTTCCCTTTAAAGGTAGTCAACACATGCTGTTCATAAGCGACATTAACTAGGTTGAGTTCATAATATATGTAAGTAGACTGTTTTCTGAAAAATAAAAAAAATCAGAATTGTGAAGTTAGTATTCTAATGATAAACAAGTAAATGAAAATAAGTAAGTAATGAAAGTAAAAAATGATGCGTAGCCACTCTTGTAGTCTCCACCTCTCACCAGTATATGAACAGTGAAGTTTATGGCTGTAACAATGGACAGGATTTTCTCATTTGGGAAGAGCTCCCATTGTATTCTATAACATGAAGCACTATTAATGCATGAAAAAATGTTTAGAATTCAAAGCCATACACCTCAGGGAAGGTAGGAAAGGAAACACTTGTCTGTGTTTGTCACTGGCTAGTTATTGTCTATGAATTGGAAAGCTTCAGTCAGTAAAACAAAATCTTGAGTAGGATTGAGATGGTGAAATGTTGAAATACCAGGCAGGCAGAGCTAGATATTTCACTGAATACCTCTGAGGCTTTCTAGTTCCGACTGTGGAGCTTGGCTGTCTCTCATGTAGCTCTCAATCCTTCACACTGTTTAATTGAACATTTAGGGTTGATTTGGAAAGAGAAGCCAGTCCCTGGCTTGGGTATGGTGAGTGAGCAGGGTGGAAGGTGCAGTGACTCCAGAATTTGTGTGTACTTCAGTGAGTGGTGTGATCAGAGACTGGCACTGGAGAGAAGTGGATGTAGGGGAAATGAGACAACAGTGAGAAGCGTTTAAGGCTAGGTGTATGGGATGGATTGTCACACCTTTGAGAAATGCAAATGGAAATGTAATGATGAATAGCATACCTAGATCTCAGGTGAAGACCTGTTAACTCTATGTATGTATGAATCACTGCAACTGTGGAGTGAGTGCAATGGTTTTATGATTCCTGTGCTCAGGAGCACAACAGTGGGGCTGTACAGGAGGTAGACAGCAATTTCCCAGAAGGCGAGCTGAGTGCCAAGATAGCATTCAGAGCTCAAAGAAACTCATAACATGAAGAGTAAAATGTATGTGTTCTCTACCAATTCCAGCAGAGTCAAATTCATAGTTACATATTGGTTACACTACAACCTAAAATTATGTTGTAGAAAATCAGCAAAGATGCATCTTTCTTAACTATTAATAGATAAATTTTACCACTGTAATGAAATATGGGGAGAAATATCCTACCTCTGTTTTCCCCTGGCCTGTAACAATTTTACTTTATACTACCCTGTGGGAAACGTGTCTACTTTACTGCCCCATTTTGATCTGTTTTATATGGGATTATAATGATATTCACTTTTGTTGACAATTTGGGTAATGACAACAAAATGTCGTTGTTGCAGAGGTATCCTCGTTTAGAGACATTTCCTAGGGGAAAGCATCAAATTCTCACAGTAAAGGTGCAGTCCAAATTTTTAGATGTATTTTTAATTTTTTTCCTTTGTATAGGAGCATCAAGAGTCTTTATTGAGCTAATCATTATGACAGAGCTACTGTGATTGACCAGTGTTCAATTTTACATTACCACAATGAAGTTTCTGAATTTGATGCTCATCTATAGACCAAATTATAATCCAATGAGTTTATTACATGCACAGAAATGTATTAAAAATAGTAATCACTGTTTACATTTCCCTACCTTCCAATCCACAACAAAGTTAGGGCTTCAGTAGAATTCAAGAAAACTTATCAGTATGTGGTCTTAAAACTATTGGATTTTCAAAAAAGGAGAAACATCAGCTTATTTTTAGTATACAATAAGAATCACAAATATCTAAGTAATTCTTACTTTATAAACAACTCCATTTTCTCTATAGAAACAACTTTTGCTATAAGACAGAACAAAAGTTACATACCTTATTCTTCTGGCAACTTAACTGGATTTTTTTCTGCCCAGGTTTTGGATAGCAATAAAAAGTCTATATATATATTAATGTGTATTTTCCTTAAGAAGAACTTCTCTTCTGCCATCACGCACAGACCATTATCAGTCACTCTTGTGGGAATGTGTGCTGCTTTTCCTCAAATTCCTGGTCCTATTCTCCTCCTAGTATTAAGTATCTGTCGGTATCCACACAACACTGCCTTCCACATCTTTACCTCAAGTCCTTCTTTTTGTTTGAATTTCAGTTGCTTTTCATTGGATTTCTGTATTGACAGTGATGTGTAAGTGTCAAATGGAAACTGCTTACTTTTTTCCTTCACCCTCAACTGTTAAACACTCATCCTCTTCAGTTTTCTTTCCTAAGTACAATTTAAAAATCTAGCACCCCTCTCTTGATATATATAGACAGCCCCTCTCCTCAGTTGTATAATTGCAATCACTTCTTCAGTCACCCCAAGCAGGCTTACTAAACACATTGATTTTGTTAAGCCCAAATCTCATTATCGTATTCCTTATATATAATTTTCCAACACCTTACCCTTCCCTAAGGGATGCAGTTCCAACTTCTTAGCATATCATTAGAGCCCCTCAAGGTGAGACTTGAACCTGCTCTTTCCCAGTGTCATCTTTAGGAACTCCTGTCCACTCTTCACCCTGCTATTCAGAATCCTCCGCATTCAAGAGTCAGTTGCCTTTCTATACATGATAAGTAATTTATTTTATATATAGGTAATTCTTTCTCTTCTTCCCATGACATTGTATCAATTTGTAATAAATATATTTCCTTTTATATTTTTATTAACATAATTGCAGGAAGCTTGGAAGCCTAGTGTTTTTTTTTTTAAAGGCATAGTCTTGTGAATTAAATAAGCATGTGTTGGAAGCCTGATTCTTACCAGAGGTAACTATTGAACTAAGGTTTTTGACTTCCCTGATTCTTATTTTCATCATTATAAATTTTTGGAAGGATTGTTATAATATCTGAGGCATATTAATATTTTACTTGGCATATGTTCTGTTTCCTGTGATAATGGTTGTATATGTCTTTCTTTTAGTACTATGAGTAACAATAACTGGGGCTTTATAGAAATCAAGTCAAAATCCTTAATAAAAGTTTAGCAAGAAGGCTAGCTCACATAAGTGTTAGTTTAATAGTCTCAAACATGAAAGTAAAAATTCTTACGAGATACAATACTATTCTATGAGATTCGAAGGCTAATTATTGTATTTTTAAAATTTGAAAAGATAGAATATCATAACCCTTAAATTTGACAGTATAATGGGAAATTTGGTTGTGTTGTTAATGTTCAGTTTTTTTTTTGTTTTTTGTTTTGTTTTGTTTTAATTCAGGAAAGCATAGGAAATATTTAGTTACTGAAATATGAAAAAGGGACTGATACCACTCTTCCTTAACTTCTGGCACTTGAATCCCAGCATCCATTTCATGTTCAATGGCAGTGCCTGCTATCCATATTATGCAAATGTATAAAAGTATCATAGACTATGTGAAATAATACAATTCTGTACATTTGATGGAAGATAAATTTTAAAGGATTGTCTAGTAATTCTTTTGTATGCCTGTAAAGTATTGTGATGCTCTATCAGAGAACCAGAATCTAGAATTGTTCTAATTTGCTTTCTTTTGCTGTGTTAAACACCATTGAACAAAGGCAACTTAAGGGAAGAATGAAAGAGTATATTTTCTAATACATTTCTAGATCATAGTCCATCTTTGAGACAAGTCAAACAGAAACCGTGAAGAAATGCTGCTTACAGGCTTAGTCTTACTAGGTTTCTACTCAGAGAACCTCCTTATACAAGCCAGGACTGTCTGTACAGAGGTGATATGGTCCACAGTGAGCTTCCACATCAAATAAAAATCAAGAAAATGTTCACAGACTAGTCTGATCTAAGCAGTCTTCAACTTAAGTTTTCCTCCCTACCAGGAGACTCTGGGTTGTGTCAAGTTGACACTGAAGATAACAGTGACCTCAATGGAGATTTTTAACCTGCCAGCACTCAGGGGACAATGTACAAAGGATCCTAATGAGTCTCCTTACAAAGCTTGGGTAACATACTAAGAAAAGTGTATGGATAAGAAATATTATCGAATTACACAATAAGAAAAAATTACATCAATGAGATACATCTTATTTTCTTATTGGTATTTGGACTTAAGTATAGTCATTTTCTGGTAGAAATAAAATATTCAGAGCTTTCATGTTAATACATGAAATGGATTATAATTATAGTTGTTATAGTTATGCTACATATACTGTGTGATAGGTATCAGCAGCTTGGTGAGGATGTGAGCATTGCCACTGGTGTAGCTGGCACTTGTAGGTGTTTGTTAGCACGTCTGAAGAGATACAGAGAATAAAACCTTAGTTTAGCTATGCTAATACTTGGGCTGAGTATCTTTATTTTAATAATCTAATTTGTTACTAGCAAAATTAAAACACTGATCTCAATGTATGTCCACTTAGATTATATGCTAGAAACACTTTTTAATTCAAAACTAATCAAGACTCCCAATTTCCCCTAGATGAAAAGTCACAGTAGGTATTCTTTCTCTCTACAGTAATGTGGAAGAGCACAGTTCTCTCCAGGGTGGTGTGCAAAAGCACAGTTCTGAGGCCAGCTTGAGTTTGAATCTGGCTTTGCTGGGAGAATCCAGAACACAGAGAGAAAAGTAGATTGAAAATGGCCAGCAGATTGGGCATGACCAGGAATATTTGCAAAAGATGGAAGACTAGCAGGAGACAGAGTAAAGAAGATATAGTAGAAGCAAGAGCAGAGAGAGAATGTAGCAAAAATAGCAGGGTTGTATGGAAAATGAGTGTCTGTGGGGGAGGGAGCCTGGGAGCTAGAGGGAGCTTAGGGTAGGGGAGGAGGTATAAAGAGCTAGAATCCCAGCATAGACTTTGAAATGTGTAACAGGTCTTGTGGTGGAGGGAACTGGATAAAGTTTCTGAGAAATGCTGACTTCTCTCTAACTACCAGAAATCTTCCTAAAGTATAGGTTGAGCTCATTTCTGGATATTTGGATGCCTTGTGGAGTTTACAGAATTGGAGTGTCCTCTGGACCAGACAGCGAGTTTTTAGTTGTATGACCTTGAATTGATTAGCTTGGTTGTGGAGTACACAGTTTCATAAGTAGAATGGAATAATTACATCCCAATCACAAATTGGTATTGCAATAATTGAAATGATGTTTGTAAAAGTCCAGCTCCTAATGAGTGAGGAGAGGTAGCCACAGTTGCACTTACTTTCAGGTGAGTAACCCACCATTTTATTTGCCTCCCAAAGGAACACTGCACTACTGTGTGTTCAGTCTCTTTTTGTGATAGTTAGTGGGCATTTCTTAGTTACCTAGTAACAGTCGCTGCTGAGCTTTCTTTGTAAGGTCTGTAAAGTTTCTTACAAAGTTTCTTTGTAAGTATATCTTCATGTGTCTGTAACTTAATGCATTTTGTTGTTGTCTCAACCTATTCTAAATAGCCCCTCTTCCTGTTGTCTTGCATCTGCTTTCTCTTGTGCTCTGACATTTCTCGTGTTGAGGAAACATGGAGTACTTCTTCAGGGTCCTTGCTTTACTCCTCCCTGTGTATAGTTGCATAGCTTGGAGTTTAATTTGAGTTTCTGATCCAACGTTTTCTCTCCAGAGAGGTTTTTCTTGGGCTGCTGAGATGGCTCAATGAGCAGTGAGGAAAAGCACTTCTGCTGAGTTTGATGGTCCAGGGACTTAGCGGGTAGAAAACCCACTCCTACAGGTAGTCTGGTGACCTTGGGGACCCCATACACATGCCTTGGCACATGTGCTCCCCGCTCCACAGACAGATACATGTAACTTAATGTTTAGAAATTAGACCTTTCTTTACTAGTTTGTATAGTATATACTTAGCCCTACCCTTAGCTTTACCTGGGTAGTATATTCACTTACAGATTTTTCTGCATTGAAACAAATCAGTGTTGATAAGAATACTTACCAGAATAAGTATTCTATTAAATATTTTGACTGTACTTTGTTACTGTGTGCCAGAAATTTACATTGCAATGAATATGGCAGTGTAGCTCTCACCAGAATTTCCAAAATCATCTTGGGAAGGTATAACCAGTGTTGAAGACAGGCTTGCTCCAGAAAGAACCTTCGAAGCTGGAATTTAGTCATCTTCACTCTTTTAACATTGTTCTTGAAGTATAAGCAGTATATTCATTTCATAGAACTATGAATTGAGGACGACAAAGATTCAGATGTCCTCAGGTGGAATTCTTATACCACTTGCATTGGATATTTTCATCAAGAATGCGAAAAGTAATATAAATCTAACTGTAGATAGTCATACCTTGTACTTCCATCACTTAATGGAAAGAGGATGACGTCTGCGCAGGAAACACTCAGTGTGGTACTTGAGCAAGTCTTGTCTGGGGGAGGGTGACTGACTTCTGGGCATATAGGCTTTCTGTCAAGTAAAAATTCCTGCCTTCAAGTTTTTTTAGGGGACTTCATATGTTTGAGTAACTTTTTACCAAAGATCTTGAGAGCTTCCCTTTCTGTGTTTTGTTATTTGCTGCTACTTCTGATTCCAAAGAAAGTGGAGCGCTAGTTCAGTGGGCTCAGTGCCTGCTTTAAGGAAGCTTTACACAACTTATACTTAGGACTCTGTGCCAGTGTGTCTTACAGCCTCCTCTGGCTGTAAGGGTTGCAAGTTTGCTTCCCCTACTAGCAGTGAGTTCCTACCTGCAGTGCCAACTCCTGTGTCCATAGGCCTTTGGGACAGCACAAACCTCTGAGAAGGGTTACTGGGAGACTTGGCAGAAAAATGAATATTGGTTAAGCTGTGTCATTTTTCCCTTAAAGACAAAGTTGTATCATCAGACTTTGTTTTTTACATTGTTTTTATTTAATAAAAACAGGAAGTGTTTCGGATTTTTACACTACTCATGGGAAATCGAAGTAGGGCTCTAGATGTGCAAGTTGTGGTTTAACAATATATGTGCTTCTGTGCATTCAGTGCTCTTTTCCCATCTAGCAATAGCTGCCTTAACGTTCTTGTGTGAGTTCACAAATCTTATTACCAAACATGTTAGAAGAGTTTATTATATGTAAGTACACTGTAGATGTCTTCAGATGCACCAGAAGAGGGCGTCAGATCTCATTACAGATGGCTGTGAGCTACAATGTGATTGCTGGGATTTGAACTCAGAACCTATGGAAGAGCAGTCAGTGCTCTTACCCGCTGAGCCATCTCACCAGCACATAGAAGAGTTTAGGAATCAACATTTTCCATGTAAAGACTAGTTGTAGTTTGAATTCACACTTTTTATAATCCCAGTTATTTGATGAAAACTTCCTGGGATGTGCCAGGCTATATTTTATATAAACCTCTGTTTCTACTTAAGGCATCTTAATTCTCTACTTTGATTGGGAAACTAACATTGAGACAGGCTGTGCCAGACAGTCCAGGATGGCCTCTGGCTTGTGATCCTTCTGTCTCCCTACTGATTATTATAAGCTGAGGTTATAGGAGTCTGCTGCCCATCACTTAGGTTTCCTAGAGCCCTTTCATCCACAGTTTGTGCTTTTTAACCCTAGACCTTGCCCACGTAGGAGTTTTCAGCCAGCCAGCTTCCATCTTCCCTTGACTCTCAGTTGTCCTTCCTCTCGATTCCCACCCCTCTGTGTCTCCTTCCTACTCTCTTGTCATGCCACCTTTACCTTTCCATTCCTCTCTTACTCTCTCCCCTGCGTTTTCTTTCTGTATCCTTTCACCATCTCCTTTCCCCACTCCCTTCTGTTCTTGCTCTCTTCTTTTGCACCTGGCCCCTATACTCTTTTCCCCTGCTCTGCACTCCTGCAGGTGCACAGTAGGGATAGGCAGAGCCTGTTGCTTGGTACCTGGCAGCATGCTGTCATATTAGAACATACAGAAACACTGTCATTTCATTTCCCCTCAGCAGCACCCTTCCTTATTCCATTCCCCATCAAAGGTGATCACTGCAGAGCATCAAATGTTTCTTTAGATGTACATAGAAACCATACATTTGCATGAGTGAATCTTATAATTAATATAAGTAGGATTACACATGTCTAGTTCCTGTGTTTTGTTTCTTTGCTACTTTTAGAGCAATTTAGATTGCTAGGGATGGATCTCATTTCTTCTGACTTCTCCATGATACCCTCTCATGTAAACCTTCACTTTATTTATCCTACTAGTAGTGGTTACCCCCAAGAAACCTGTCATTCTTGGGCATTTCAGGTAGTTCTGTTATCAATGTCTAGTTGTGGCCTTATGGACAATTTTTCTTTTTTTTTCTCTTTTTTTTCTTTTTTAATAGTCTGCTTGTTGAGTGTGTATCTTTGGTTTTTTTGGTTTGCTGTTTTTATGATGATATTTTTATTAGATATTTTCTTCATTTGCATTTCAAATGCTATCCCCAAAGTCCCCTATACCCTCCCCCCACCCTGTTCTCCAACCCACCCATTCCTGCTTCCTGGCCCTGGCATTCTCCTGTACTGGGGCATATGATCTTCGCAAGACCAAGAGCCTCTCCTCCCATTGATAGCCGACTTGGCCATCCTCTGCTACATATGCAACTAGAAACACAGCTCTAGGGGGTACTGGTTAGTTCATATTGTTGTTCCTCCTATAGGGTTGCAGCCCCCTTCAGCTCCTTGGGTACTTTCTCTAGCTCCTCCATTGGGGGCCCTGTGTTCCATCCAATAGATAACTATGAGCATCCACTTCTGTATTTGCCAGGCAAGAGAGAGCTATATCAGGATCCTGTCAGCAAAATCTTTCTGGCAATAGGTTTGCTGGTTGTATATGGGATGGATCCCCGGGTGGGGCAGTCTCTGGTCCTTCCTTCTGTCTCAGCTCCGATCTTTGTCTCTATAACTCCTTCCATGGGTATTTTGTTCTATGGACAATTTTTCTAATACTTCTCTCAGGGCTATACAGTAAGTATACACTTCATCTCATCAAATGCGAGAGACTACCCTCTACAGTCCCACTCAGCCTGAGTAGAGCTGTAAGTAGTGTTTCTTGTTTTCCCACATCAACACTTGGATTTATTTGACTTTGCATTTTAGTAAGTTGGCTGATGGCTATCATTTCTATTTACATTTCTCTGAAATAGAAATTTATTTTATATACTGATTAGTATTTGGAATTTTTTCTTCTCTCAATTATCAGTTATATCTTTCTGTTTGTTTTCTTTTTTCCTCATTATATAGTTGGATCTCTATTTCATTCATTTTAATATGGTAAATAACTCTTGTTCCTTTTGTTACTATACTCTTATAATACAGGCATATATGTATTCCTTTAGGACTTACATGTTTAAGAAATTCTTCATATTCCACTTGCATGAGACATAGTATTTTCCAATATAAGTGATTTCTGTTATTTTCTTAATTATACATTTAAACATCTCTAATTCAGAAATCTGAAATGCTCTGCAGCACATAACCTAAGAATTATTTTTCAGAAGGTTTCAGATTTCAGCTTCTCAGATTAAAGGTGCTCAACTGCTAAGTTTGAAAGCCTGAAATCTGAAATAATTCTAGAAGCAGACATTTCCAATAAGGGCCATACAGTGTGCCCTTTCATTTGACAGGTGATGTACTAGGAGTGAGCTGGGCTGTCGTGTATGGCAGCAAGGCGGTAAGATAAGGCTTCACCATTCTCTGTCTGTGTAAGGCATACAGCTTTGAAATTATCTGCCTGCTTCTCGCGGATTCGCATTCTTCCCTCTTTCCTATCAAATTTGCCATATCATACACAAGGATCTGTCTTAGGACCTTGAGTCAAACAGACCTGGGCCCCAGAGTCCTCCACAAAAGACAGTGATGCCAGAAATGATGAAATCTCATGCAGAGTTAAACATTCCAGTCTTTTACATATGACCTACTTCCCATTAGACATGGAAAATCAGAGTAGCATCCCGTAGTGTGTGTGTGTGTGTGTGTGTGTGTGTGTGTGTGTGCGCGCGCGCGCGCACACGTGCGCGCAGATATATATATATATATATGTGTGTGTGTGTGTGTGTGTGTGTGTTATAACATATATATGCTAACTCATAACATAGATGTAGAAGATATTTAATGAATGTAATACACCTAGACATAAACCAGAATGTTTTGGTGGATAAGAGGTCCTCTGAAACATGGGATATGAAGAAGGACAAGAAAGGAAGGCAGCCAGTCTTCCAGGTGTCATCTGTCATTGGTATTCTCTGTGATGCACGGACAAAGGACCCTTTCTTGAATACCACATAACTTCTTCCAGAAGCAGCCTCATCTAGAGCAGTGTCTACTGTGTGCAGAACTGTGAGCCTGACCAGAACTACAGCCTGGCATCATGCCAGTGAGCTTGGAAGCCTTGACAACCACTGCCATGGAGGGAGACTCTAGCCTATGGAGCATTGCACTGCAGTTTCCTAACTCCTTATTTTCAAAATTGCACAACTATGGGCATGGTGTCAGGGGGGTTTGGAGTGAGTGGCTATTGGAGTCAGTCAAGTGAACCTCTTCTCTGAGCGATAAGTATTTAGGATGTGTTCTTCAGTCTTTTCCATAGTGTTACTTACCTCTGGAATTGGGAGCTCTCATTTAAAAGTTATGTAAAATCTTTGGATGAAATAATAATAATGCATAACATTTGTTGAAGAAATCATGTTTGTTTTGTTTCTTCATTTGTTGTTTTGAACAGGTTCTTGCTATGCAGCCCAGGCTGGCCTTGAATTCATAATCCTCCTGCTCTCCTGTTTAGACACTGAGATTACAGGTGTGCACCTCTGTTAGCACACCCTGCTAATAGAATTTTTTTATTCAGACACAGTCTTTCTGGGCCTCCGATGGGTTAACTTTTACACTCCTACAAGGTATGAAAAATGAGAAATTTTCTTTCTATTCACTAACTAAGTCCTTTAGTGTTATCTAAAAGTAGTAAGCCTCATATAATACAGCATTTAAATTATTTTAATCATGAGTAAACTTAGTTTTTCTTTAATGAAGATTTGATAAAATCTGTCTCATGAGCTGAAACTTTCCCCCCTACCAAAACCTAACTTCAAAATAGTCTATTTTCACTTATAATGAGTTATTAATTTTTTATAATTCTCTTTATTAAATAGTTGGACATTTGTCCTCTGTGGTAGAATATGTTATCTGTCTGATATGTCTTGTTATCCAACTTTGGGATCACAACCTGAACCCCAAGTCAAGTTTTGTACCTGTTCTCAAAAAGCCAACATAAAAATAATTAAAAGTGGTAACCAAAAAGGAGATTGATATGGTGTGGCCAGTTTGGGAGAGGAAGCCATCCAGTGACTCCCAAGTCTGTCTTAGAGTCCCGAAGCCAGATCCAGCGTTTAAATACAGGGTCAGGGATTTGCCCATCTGAGCAGTCCAAATCATCCTGTGCTCTGACCCATCAGTGGCTCATCATTGTCTGGATTTCACTCTCTTCCTGTAAGGTGTTCTGACTTTAAGGTTGTTAAAACTATAGGACATGGTTTTACTGGAAACAGGTTCCTGTCTATCTGGAGCCCTTTTCTTCTCCTAGCATGGGATTCCTGGGGAAGCCTACTGGTAGGCTCTCTTGTTTCAATAGTCTGATAGATTGAAAGACACGAACTATGTCTTTAGAGTAAACTTTTGTTTTTAGACAGGCTTGTTGCATTCTCTCTCACTAAACAATGGTATAGAGGTTATAGAAGAAAAGTGATTACATGAATGGGTCATCCTGTTACATATCTAGTAGAGGCAAGATGTCACTGACATTCAGTGTGGTTTCATAAGCTGTGTGAGAACTAAGCAGTCCTCAGATAGCGATATACTCCAGTAAAACAGCCTTCTAAAGCAGTAGAAATTTCATTTTATGAACTGGAATGAAAATAGTAATGTTTTTGTTAGGGTAGCTGGCTCCGTGGCTTGTGCTCGCTGATCAATCTCTATGACTGGCTAGCCACTGTAGCAAAAATCGGGATCCTCATGGTTCAACGAGAGACCCAGTCTCAAAAAACAAGGTAGAGGGTAACTGAGAAAGATGCCCAACATCAGTCTCTTGCCTCCACATCAAAAGTACACACACAATCCTGCTCAGTGTGGAGCACTTTATATTTTGACAATGACGAGTCTGTGCTACTTGTGTGCCTCAGCATAGCTATTATAAGGAAAACATACTAAGAATTAGAGAATACTCCATAGTAGGTTTTAAATATACTTTCCGACCTATTTCTTGTCTCTACTTTTTGCTTACAAGAGTATGTTTTCTATATTTATACCTTTAAATATATATATCCATTAACGCTGAATTTTTCAACACTTAATGACTGTTCTACTCAAGGAACTCTTATTAATGATAGAATTTTCCATACTATTTTTCATCTTAACCATGGAAAAATTGATCTCTTTTGTTTCAAGATGGATCTCAACATGTAGAAACTATATTTAAACAATCATAGGAATACACAATTTGACATTATGGGTTATTTGATCTGGGAAAGGGAATGAGTAACTAAAAAAATTAAAGACAGTAACAAAGTTACACTTGTAGAAAAGCATATACATATAGTATATATGTGTGGCTATATTCCTGAAGCATAATCACATGCATGTGTGCATATTGACACATACAGTTCATACTAGAGACATTAGAGTTGGTTGAACTACTACAGGCTTGTCAGTTTTCCAGCTGGTAATAAAAGGAAATGCTTCAAAAGGGACTATTTGTTGATTTTTAAGTTCATACATGCTTCTAGCAGCAAAGTGTAGGGTAGGTGAGGAATAGCCATATAATTGCCTTAATATTTGCTTAAGGAAGAATATTTAAAGTGGCAGTGAACTATCGACAACAATATACATTTTGGAAAAATCATTAGTAGTATATGGGGCAAAAGAAATTAATGAAATAAAAATGATTTGTGAACAGGGCAATGTCATATGCACATTTATGATGAAATGTAGCTTTGAAGCTGAGATGCAAATAAATGGATTTCTTCTCAATGCATTTCAGAAGTTGGTATTCTAACATCAAAGAACCATATCCCACTGTTGTTATTTAGAGCGCCATTGGACAAGGAAATGGATGTTTGTTTGTTTTTTCTCCACCATTTAAGCTTTACTAGTGTATCTTTTACAAAATTCTCGGTTTCATTTTGATAATTTTTGAACATACTTAACATGTACTTAAGTCATCTTCTCCCTGACTATGACGCTCTGTCAGCTGCTTTCCTTACCCAATCCCCTCCTTCTGCCTACATGCTGTGCCTTTAAAGGGAAATAAATATTCTTTTTAATACTTTGGTATATCAGTACTTGACTTTAAAATATCTAGGACCTTCCAAGATAGGACCTATCTTGGAAGCCACTGTGATCCTTGCCAGTGTGCTATATATATGATGTTTGGGAAATGCTTCTTAAAGAAAAGTCACAATTGTTATATTTGCTATTACAGTGGTCTTTTTAGGTGTTTTAAATTCACTGAGTATACATAATCAGCATCATCATTACTATTAATAGAATTATCATCACCACTAGATGGTGTGTGGGGAATTAGGGACCCTGAATATTATAGAGTCCATTTTCCTGTCTGCAATCACTAATTGGCTGTTAGGGGAATATAGGAATCTATTATAGCATAGAAGAAAGGGTGGATAACATTTGGTGAACTCTTCTTGCTAATTAAAGTTGTCTTGGAGATAGGGTGATAAAATGTAGCCATGGCGAAAGATGAGGTCTCCCAAACTTATACTTTTAAATTAAAATAGAGCACTAAAGTAGGTTTTATAAATACCTTTCACTGGAAGCAAATATTAGTTCAACAGCTGTTGGGAAAGGTTTAATTTTTCAGTGGAGCTAAGTTCTTGAGAATCCCTTATTAAACAAGATAACCTGTCTTAACCTGTGTTTCCAGCAGGACTACATATGTGAATTTGCCTGAATTGAAGTTCTGGTTCAATTCCCAGTCTATGCTCTCGATGACGCCTTCCCTAAAACATGAGAAATGAAATAAAGGCTCTTGATTAGACAGGTATCATCTTCCAGTTCATCACTTTATATTTCTTCTTTCTTCTGTTGCTTTTTAGAGTCTGGAGGGAGACTCTTATGTCAGGAAATGTGCTGCTGTTAACTTCATGTATGATACCATGTGTCTGGCTTCCTCTAGATTGAAAACATAGTTGCAGAGCAGTATAACTCATTCCATTCAGATGATAATTGAGCAAAAATAGCTCATAAATCCAATTATGGGAAATCATTCATTGCTTTGATTATTATGTTTCTTTCCTATTTCTCCTTGTGCTTAATTTTGGAAAGTAAAATGCAGTATCTCATGTAAGGATTCTGTTTGTCCTTTGTCTTTCTTATCCTACCATAGTGCTTTTATGCTATGACCCCTTAATACAATTCTCCAAGATATGGTAACCTATAACCGTAAAATTATTTTGTTGCTATTTCACAAATAATTTCACAAATAATATTTTTTTCTAGTTCAGTTCCAGCTTTATATCTCCAAGGCTTACAACCAAAGTGTGTGGTGTCTTTAGCACCTGGGCTTTACTGTCTGACTCTGACAAGCAACCAGTGGCAGGGGCGACAGCTGTCATCAGTCTTGGGATATGTAGGGCCTCTTGAGGTTAATAGCTAACATGGCTCTGTGAGCATCTCTTTCCACCCACAATTGGTACTTTTTTTTTTTTTAACTAGATATTTTCTTTATTTACATTTCAAATGTTATCCCCTTTCCTCATTTCCCCTCTGAAAATCCCCTATCCCATCCCCCCTCCCCCTGCTCACCAACCCACCCACTCCCACTTCCCTGTCCTGGCATTCCCCTAAACTGGGACATAGAGCCTTCACAGGACCAGGGACTTCTCCTCCCATTGATATCGAACAAGGCCATTATCTGCTACATATGCAGCTGTAGCCATGAGTCCCTCCATGTGTACTCTTTGATTGGAGGGTTAGTCTCTGGGAGCTCTGGAGTTACTGGTTAGTTCATATTGTCGTTCCTCCTATGGGGCTACAAGCTCTTTCAGATTCTTCCATCATTTCTCTAGCTCATTCATTGGGGACCTTGTCAGCAAGCACTTGTGGGCATCCACAATAGTGTCTGGGTTTGGTAACTATATATGTGATAGATCCCCAGGTAGGGTTAGCATGTAGGAGAATGAAAAATAGATCCATTCTTATCTCCTTGTACAAAGCTCAAATCCAAGTGACCTCCACATAAAACCAGAAACACTGAAACTTATAGAGAAGAAAGTAGGGAAGAGCCTCGAGCACATGGGCACAGGGGAAATTTTCCTGAACAGAACACCAGTAGCTTGTGCTCTAAGATCAAGAATTGACAAATGGGACCTCATAAAATTGCAAAGCTTCTGTAAGCCAAAGGTTACTGTCAATAGGACAAAACAGCAACCAACAAATTGGGAAAAGATCTTTACCAATCCTACATCTGATAGAGGGCTAATATCCAGTATATGCAAAGAACTCAAGAAATTAGATTCCAGAGAACCAAAATAACCCTATTTAAAAATGGGGTACAGAGCTAAACAAAGAATTTTTAACTGAAGAATATCAAATGGCCAAGAAGCACCTAAAGAAATGCTCAACATCCTTAGTCATCAGGGAAATGCAAATCAAAACAACCCTGAGATTCCACTTCACACCAGTCAGATTAGCTTAGGTCAAAAACTCAGGTGACAGCAGAATCTGTCAAGGATGTCGAGAAAGAGGAACACTCCTCCATTGCTGGTGGGATTGCAAGCTGGTACAACCAACCACTCTGAAAAATCAGTTTGGCGGTTCCTCAGAAAATTGGACATACTTCCTGATGGCTCAGCAATACCACTCCTGGGCATATACCCAGAAGATGCTGCAACATGTAATAAGGACACATGCTCCACTATGTTCATAGAAGCCTTATTTATAATAGCCAGAAGCTGGAAAGAACCCAGATGTCCCTCAACAGAGGAATGGATAAAGAAAATGTGGAGTACTACTCAGCTATTAAAAACAATGAATTCATGAAATTCTTAGGCAAATGGATAGAACTAGAAAATATCATCCTGAGTGAGGTAACCCAATCACAAAAGAACACACATGCTATGCACTCACTGATAAGTGGGTATTAGCCCAGAAGCTCGGAACACCCAAGATACCATATGAAACTCAAGAAGAAGGAAGACCAAAGTGTGGATACTTCAGTCCTTCTTAGAAGAGGGAACAAAATACCCAATGGGAGGAGATACAGAGACTGAAAGGCCATCCAGAGACTGCCCACCTGGGTTCCATCCCATATATATTACAACTGTATTTTTTATGACTTTTACAAACCATAATATAAGTATCTAATATTCATGATAACTGATATGTGACCCCTGTGAGTGGGTTGTTCAAACCCTAAGGTGTCACAATTCATGGGTTGAGAACCACTGTGCTAGAGCCTAGTAAATGACCCGCTCAGCACATACAGAGAATAGAAGTCCTTAACACGATAGTTAACAGTGACCCAAAATACTTGTAAAACTGTTTTGAACACTGGAATAATTTCATATTAATTATAAGTGTAACAGGTTAATTATGATTATTTTACAATGCCAGGATAAAGTAGATGTGAGAGTTATTAAAGAGTAAACTTGCTATATAGCTTGCTGAAGACAATGTAGTGTTTCAATGCTGTACCAAATCTTTGGATAGTTCAAAATTTGTATTTGTTGTAAGACACTTAATAGCTACTGAAAACATACATTACTACTTAGATATATTCTTATTGAGTCATAAATCATAGAGTTTAGCTTGTGGTTGAAATTTGGACCCTGAAAACTGTTGTGTGATTTGAGGGAGTGGAGGATGATGACAGATTCCGTGAAGACAAGGTTCTTACAAGTGATCCTCTAGTTGTGTGTTAGCAAAAGACATTAAAAAACTTGTTAAATTTAAATGTTGCAAAAATCTTTAACCTCACAAAGCTGTTTCTATTCTGAGAAGACAGAAATGAGTCAATTTTATGCAACGGAAAATACAGCAACCTTACCGTGTAATTTTGAGTTCGTCTCAGGCAGTACATGTAATAAGCACATCAAACTCTCCCTTTTTTCCTGAAAGTTCACCAGCTCCATAGGTACCTGAGGTTCAGTGTGTAACACCACCGTCTTGTATTAGCATTGGTTTGCAAACATGTAGAACATGACTTTTGGCATATATTAGGAGCTTAGCAGACATTTTTATTTATATCAATGAATATATATAATACATCTAGGAAATTAATTGTCCCATCTGGGTATGTGGAAATATACTTGTGACAAATCCAGATTGATCAAGGGCACACCTAAAGGCCAGTAAGTAAGTGAAACAGCGACACTGGCACAAACTCCCATTCTTTTCAGCTTCGTTTTGACTGGTAACATTGATGGGAAACTAGTAGCAAGCTTCACACTAATGGCTTTCTGATGAATTAAAGTTGTGTGTCATAAGTCAGCGTTTTATATTCATCCCAGCAGCTGCACAGATCCTAATGTTATGCATTTCTCAAATCTCTATTGAGTTCTTGAAAGAGGAATGCAGGATGCAGTTGATTATTAAAACGCTTTGCCCTCATTTTAAAATATTCAGCCATTAAAAATGAGAACATCATAAATTTTGCAAGCAAATGGATGAAACTAGAAAGTATTATCCCGAGTGAGGTATTCCAGACTCAAAAGGACAGGCATGGTATGTACTCACTGATAAGTGGATATTAGCCAAAAAGTACAGAATACCCATGATACAACCCACAGACCAACCATAAGAAGGTTAACAAGAAGGAAGGCCCAAGTGAGGATGCTTCAGTCCCACTTAGAAGGGGGAGCAAAATAATCTGGGAGGCAGAGGGAAATCCAAGAGGTCTGGAATGGAGGAGAAAGGCTCACAGGAATCAATGTGGATGACTTTAGCCTAAATGCCCAACAGTAGGGAGACCTGAAGAGGTCAAGTCCAGTAGATAGACAGGGTCCCTAGTGGAGGGTTGGGGGTTTGGATGGGGGGGCAGCGCCCTCTCAGAGGCAAGGGGGAGGAGGAATGGGAAGAAGAACTCTTGGAGCGAGGACTGGGAAGGGAGACAATATTTGAAATGTAAATAAATAAGACAATTTTTAAAAAACCATTTTGCCCTTTCTTAGATAGACAGGTTGTAGGGAAGCTGTTTGTGAGTCATGGGGATGTATATCTGCAGAAGGGCTGTCAGATACTAAGTAAATTTAGAGACTTACTTGTCCCTTCCGCTATTCATCGTTGGTGATTGGCTCCAGTAGTGGGCAGCAGTATTTTTAGAAAAACAGGTGATAGAGAATTTCTTTATGTGAAGAATGTTAGTTGATAACTGTTACTCAAAGCTTCTCCAAAAGTCATAACTGAGGCATGACAGAGCTAACAGAGGAAGAACAATAGATCTAGTGAACACAATGTTGAAATATGTGAGAAAAATATAGAGATTCAGATTACTCATAACTACTGTTAATCCTGTTCGTTACTTTCCCAGTTTGTCAGTGGTATTAAAAATAGTTTTCATATGAATCAGTTTTATGTATAGCTTTTTCACCTATCAGAGAGTGAAAAACTGTCTGATTTTTCACATTCTGTACTGCCTTCCTTTGAATATATCTGTTATTCATGCTTTGGCAATTGGTATATAAAGACAAATATAGAAGGCATTAATCCTTGTAACAGTCAGGAATGGTCTAGCTCTGTTTTCAAGTAATGAATGCAGGAGATGGCAAATATTCTTTAAAGTTCTATTAGTAGTTTCCAATGTAGAATTTTGAATGTACTAGTATAATTAATGTGTTTATTTTTTGTTTCTGTGAAATCTCTAGACAGTACAAATTCTTCAGATGATCAAAGGGCCAAGCCATAGTAGAGCCTTTTCCTCATTTTCTTCCTTGACATAGGTTCTAGACAGTAGTACTGATGAAGGGCTCAGAGTGGGAAGCCTTAGAAACTCGGTGAACTACAAACTGACTGGAAGACTGCAGGACTTGATAGAGAGCTGTGCTAGTTATGGCTGCCTACGATGTCTGCTTTGACTTAGTACCTTTCTCTCAGTGGTCAACCCATGCAGTTATTCCCTAGAATTTATTAATAATTTTCCAACCTATAAATTAGGAATGACAGGCAAGTCTAGGGCACTAGACTGGATATCCAGTGATGGCCTAGATTTTAAATGGCATTGCATTCTGAAGCTACTAAGGAATCATGCATGGCAGTGTACATCTGTAACCCCAGCACTTAGGAGATCAGAGCAAGAACATCAGGAGTTCAAGCCATTGTAGATATAGTTAGTTCAAGGTAATCCCCGGCTGCATGCTACAAAAGTAAACAGATGACAAGTTAAAATTATTAAATAAATAAGTAAATGGGGGGAAATCAATGAGAAGAAGAGGATCTCCTTTTGGATGATGTGACAGAGAGAGGGGGGAGGGAGGGAGGGAGGGAGGGAGAGAGAGAGAGAGAGAGAGAGAGAGAGAGAGAGAGAGAGAGAGAGAGAGAGAGAGAAACCAGTCAGCAATAGTTGAAAGGAACTTTTAAGATAACATCATCTGTTATGAATACATTCAGTATGTTGTTTCAGTGGAAAACACCCAACATTTTGTTAGAATCATTTATTAATTTAACCACAACACTTTTCAGAGCATGCTATATAGCACATTTTTTTCTCCACACTTTTATATACCAACTCATTTTTTTCATAGAACAGTTATATGATACAGATTTTGTTATCACCTTTATTTTAAATATTGGTAAACTTAGGCACAGCTGGTACTCTAAAGAACTCAGACCAAGTGGGGACAGTACTTGCTCTGGAGGGCCTGACTTCTGGATGTCTACTATAGTCACTCTACTGTGAGGGTCCCAAGTAATACAAAGTAATAATTTGTAAATCAAACTGATGGTGATAACAGTCCCTCTAGCTGTGTGTGTGTGTGTGTGTGTGTGTGTGTGTATGTGTGTGTGTACATCCATGTACCTTTATATTTCTCCCTTCACATCTTTTATTGGACCAATTAAGAGATTTTGTTAAATGCTATCACATTAGATTTAGATGAAATATCTTTGAATTGTGAGCTTTGATAGCTTGGATCTTTGGAAAAGTCATTTTTTGGAGTCATTTTCCTTATCAGAATAAATGCAAAGACTCTATTGAGATCATCAAGGGGAAATAGTCTAAAAAATATAAAGCACCATAGAAGATAGGCATAATTCAGAAAGACCAAAGTTTCTCCAAAGATGAGGCTTTTGCGTGGTTCAACATTCCCACTGTTCGATTGGATACTATAAGGGCTGCATTCTTTAGACATATATCTTGCTTAGGACATTACATCTACTTAATATTCATGATAAAAATAAAATGCACGTATGTTATAGGTATCATTACATGAGCATGATCCTTGTTCACCTTAAAATGGAGCAGTAGAATATATATTCTGAGTGATAAGTATAACATATTCACCCAAGTAATTTTAAATGTATGATCATCCAGAACGAGTAACATTGACTGGCTCTGCCACTGACCCTGATCAACGTGATTTTGAACATTCAAAGCATCAGGCTTAGGCTGCCTACTATCCATCTTAGCTTGTGATTCTGATCTTGTAAAAGCTAACTCATGCATGCACAACAAGATAGGCCATGTCATGCCTCACAGCCCTTTTCCGTGCTATTCTTTTTACAGTTTTTATAAGGCAGAATGTTTTCAAAGTATCTGTCTCAAAAGGCGTTTTTCTCTAAAGGCTATGTAGAAAAGTTTATTCTCTGCTTTTCTGGTGTTTTGTTTGTTTTGTTTTGGTGTTTTTGTTTTTGTCGTTGTTGTTGTTGTTGCTTGTCTTTAAGTGAGTAATCATAATGGCTTGTCTTAGACATTCCACAAATCAGAATTAAAAGCTACGCTTTTTTAGTTTTTCCAAAGTATAAGCATGTCTGTTGACTGATATAGTCCTTTGTCAATCTTGACTTGAACAGCAAAGATGATGTGCTGTTTAGTAATGTCAAAACTAAAGACTTAGTACCTGGTTGTGTGTTTAAATTCCATTGAAATATGTGTTTCTTCTCCAATTTACTTCACTGTTATTTGATTCAAAGATTGGTGACATGGTAGCATATATACTACACTGGATTCTTGTTCAGACTTTCCTTTCTTCTTTTCTGTTATCCCATTCCAATGGGAGCAAGGTATTGTTAGCATGCCAGCTACATTGGATTCTTGTTTTTGTATTAAATGGCATGACCCTAAACCGTGCTCATATCTTCCATCCTGGAGGTCTGAGTGAAGTCAGAACTCTGCCCTGTTTGCTTAAAAATGAATTTAAAACTGCAGTTGTCAGTTGTTCTCTGGTTGGGACCAGTCGTGGCTTTCCATAGTTCTGTCCACAGCTGCAAAAAGAAAGTATTTTAAAGAGGAGAACTATACTAGCTGTGGGTGTAAGGATAAACGTTAGAATGCAGTTAGGAATTATACTAGATTGGGGTTTTAGCAGTTGTAGATTCTTATCCAAGATCCATGACCTTTAGCCACAGGTAGTTGGAGATATATTTGTGCAAATTTGAGTGGTAATGGAGACATGAATGGGGTTGGAAGGATGAGGAGAGATAAATGACATAAGCACAGCACACATGCATAAAATGTAAGACGTTATTTAGCAAGCACATTTATGAATGTTTCAGCTACATAACAGAAAAACTAGAGTTAGTAACTTTTGAATTCTTGAGTTTCATGTTTTTCTTCCAACTCAACAGCCTTTCCTTTGGATGTCCAAGGTAATGTTCAACTACATAAATGTCTGAAGTCATTCTGTACAAGGATGAGACCATCAAAAGACTGCCATTTTACAGTTCAGAAGTCAGTTCTCTTGTCCTTGAATCACTTTAGCAGGGACAAGGAGGTCAGCCAACCCCAGTTCTATTTTTGTCTTGACCAATGACTGGTTGTATGACCTTTCACAAGTCACTTAACTTCTTTGTCACTCTCTGCTAAATGAGCATGGAAAGCCCTGCTCCTCTGCCTGTCTCAAACAGTGACTTTATCAGGAAAGGTGCAGCTGCTCAGAAAGATTGGCCTGCTTATGGCATTTTGCCAGACCACCATCCACCCAGTTGTGCAGAAACATGAAGGACAGCAAATCTAGTGAGGAATGATGACTTTCTAACAAGAGATGCCAGAAAAGGGGAACATTTGCCTCCCCTCCCCTGTCTCATCTCGTCTCGTCTCGTCTCTTCTCTTCTCTTCTCCCCCTCCCTTCCTCCCTCCCTCCCTCCCTCCCCATCCTTCTGTCCTCCCCTCTGTGTTAATTACGGTGCAATCATTCAGAGGTAATATTTTCTCCTTAAACTTTATATTTTGTGAACAAACTTAAACAGATTAATTTTGTAGTTCAATAAAATAAAGCAGTCAGTTGAACCGATTTAATAAGCCTGTTTTCTAGAAGTCATGTTTTATTTTTCTAGACCCTCTTGCTAAGAAATAGTACTTTTTAGCTATGTCTGAAGATGTAGGGGATTTCCTGATTCATGTAAGTAGGCATAGATTCCCTATGAATGCATATAAGTAAAATTTCTCTGTGTAAACAACCAAAAAATTCATAAAAATATATACTAAACAACAAAATTTATCTATCTATTAATTGCTTATCCTGTTAATTCGAAGAGAATTGACTTATTTAGAAATTACATCTTTGTACTATAAATTTTTATTTCCTTTTTAATGATAGTTTTAAAGTATTTAAAATACTTTAATTTGAAAAACTATCTCCCCCAAAACACATAAAAATAAATTAGCTTTTCACATAAGAATGCAGAGTGAGAATACACATGAAAATACCTTTGGACTTATCCATCGTGACCAAAGGGACTAGAGTATAAAATCAAGGGCTGGGTATGTTGGGGTTAGAAAGAGAGCTCAGCAGGTAAGAGCACAGCCTCTTCTTGGAAAGCCTGAGTCCTCTTCTTCCTACTGCCCGTGGCTCACCACCACCTGCAACCTGCCTCCAGATAACTCTGCCCTCCAGAGGCCTGTACGTTCATGCCATAGACAGACTCACAGACGTACTTAATACTATTAAAGATGACTAGTTAAAAAAGAATCAGGTGTGTTTAGGTTTGAATCCTTACTCTACTATTTAATTGGTGGTTGATTCCACATTTTGTTTAACAAATTCTGACTTGGCTAAAGTAGAATTCACCATTTATGTAGTGTGATGAGTTTTTATGTTTGAAAACAGTTGTTCAACCTCAACCATAATTCATTTAGTTCTTCATATATCAATTTTCCTGAGTCAGACTTTTCCCTTTGTTTATGACAAGAACTTGATGTGAGGATATATCCAGTGCCAGTTCTCCAGGTTATGAGAGAATTCATTTGCAACAGAAGTCAGTCATTCCTTAGACACCATAACCAGACGCAGATCATCTTTGAGGAGTTTGTAACAGCAGGGACTATAGTAATGTGCTGATAGAAATATACATTTTTGCCTATTAATTTATACATTAGAGAAGAAATGAACACCTTACTTGATAGCCATTGAGCACATACTTACTGGATAGTTATTTATCAAACAGCCCTACTGTTCTCAACTATACCATTTGTCCAAGAAGGGAAAAGACAACTAGGTGGGTTTTGCCTCAAGTGTCTAATGTTCTAGCACTTTAGTGTCATTTTTAAATAACAGAAAACTAACCAAGAGAATACAAAACTCAAACATCGAACTATTTGAAGAATTACCATATCTGTATTAAGAATTCCCAAAGTCCTGGTTTGAAGCCCAAGACAAAACTCAGGGAGGACACTTGTTCTAAAATCAAATTCAGATTAGAAAAGCTATGTTATACCAGCTTGCAATCCCACCAGCAATGGAGGAGTGTTCCTCTTTTTCCACCTCCTTGACAGCATATGCTCTCTCCTGAGTTTTGATTTTCACCATTCTTTCTGGTATGAGGTGAAATCAGGGTTGTTTTGATTTGCATTTCCCTGATGACTAAGGATGTTGAACATTTCTTTAGGTGCTTCTCAGCCATTCAGTATTCCTCAGTTGCGAATTTTTTGTTTAGCTCTTTACCCCATTTTTTTAAAAGGGTTATTTTGGTTCTCTGGAGTTTAATTTCTTGAATTCTTTGTATATATTGGATATTAGCCTTCTAATGGTTATAGGCTTGGTAAAGATCTTTTCCCAATCTGTTGGATGCTGTTTTGTCCTATTGACAGTGTCTTTTGCCTTACAGAAGCTTTGCAATTTTATGAGGTCCCATTTGTCAATGTTTTCCCCTGTGCCCATGTGCTCGAGGCTCTTCCCCACTTTCTTTTCTGTTAGTTTCTGTATATCGGGTTGTATGTGGAGGTCCTTGATCCACTTGGACTTGAGCTTCATACAAGGAGATAAGAATGGATCGATTTGCATTCTTCTACATGCTAACTACCACTTGAACCAACACCATTTTTTGAAAATGCTGTCTTTTTTCCACTGGATGGTTTTAGCTACTTTGTCAAAGATAAAGTGACCATAGGTGTGTGGGTTCATCATTTTGGTGGTTCCTCAGAAAATTGGACATAGTAGAAAATTGGACCTGAGGACCCAGCTATACCACTCCTGGGCATATACCTAGAAGATGCTGCAACATGTAATAAGGACACATGCTCCACTATGTTCATAGCAGCCTTATTTATAATAGCCAGAAGCTGGAAAGAACCCAGATGTCCCTCAACAGAGGAATGGATACAGAAAATTTGGTACATTTACACAGTGGAGTACTACTCAGCTATTAAAAACAATGAATTCATGAAACTCTTAGGCAAATGGATAGAACTAGAAAATATCATCCTGAGTGAGGTAACCCAATCACAAAAGAACACTGTTCTTTTCACTGATAATTGGAAGTTTGGGAACACCCAAGATACAATTTACAGACCACGTGAAACTCAAGAAGAGGGAAGACCAAAGTGTGGATACTTCAGTCCTTCTTAGAAGGGGAGAACAAAATACGAATAGGAGGAGATACAGAGACTAAGTGTGGAGCAGAGTCTGAAGGAAAGGCCATCCAGAGACTGCCCCAACTGGGGATCCATACAGTCACCAAACCCACATACTATTATGGATGCCAACAAGTACTTGCTGAGAGAAGCCTGATATATCTGTCTCCTTAGAAGCTCTACCAGTGCCTGACAAATACAGAGGTGGATGTTTGCAGCCAACCCTTGGACTGAGCACAGGGTCCCCAATGGAAGAGCTAGATAAAGGACCTAAGGAGCTGAAGGTGTTTGCAGCCCCATAGGAGGAACAACAATATTAACTAACCAGTATCTCCAGAGCTCCCATGGACTAAACCCCCAACCAAAGAGTACACCCATGGCTACAGCTGTATATGTAGCAGAGGATGGCCTTGTTGGGCATCAATGGGAAGAGAGGCCCCTGCTCCTGTGAAGGCTCTATGCCCTTGTGTAGGGTAATGCCAGGGCCAGAAAGCAGGAGTGGGTGGGTTGGTGAGCAAGGAGGAGGTGGGTGGGGAAAGGGGGTTTTCGGAGGGGAAACCAGAATCCTGGTGTGTGTGTGTGTGTGTATATATATATATATATATATATATATATATATATATACACACACACATATGCGCGCTATGTTAAACTTTGAATCTCTGAGTGACTCTTGACTGTCTTGCTTTGCTGTATATGGGGTTCTATTGATTTCCTTTAGTGTTCTTAAAGCTTCATACTGTGGCTAATTTAGGCTGTTCATTTCCTAGATAAGTACATAGAAGCAGAAAAGCACTGCACTGAGGCTCTGGCAGATGCTTTATGGGTATTCCTGCCTAGAGCTTGTAGTCCATGCAGTGCAGAGTGACTGAAGGTGCAGCTTAACCAGTGTTCAGACAGTGTCTCAAATAATTAACTTTTAAAATACATTTTTTGGAAGAGACAATGGGAGCTTACAGGTGGGTGAAGAGCCTGCAAGCTCAGTGTCTGTCTGTGATGTAAGTGACTTAAATCCCAGGGCAGGCTCAGTGTCTGTGATTTAAGTGACTTAAACTCCAAGCAGGCTCAGTGTCTGTGATGTAAGTGACTTAAACCCCAGGGCATGGTTCACTTGGGTTAGGAAACAGCAACTTCAACGGACACCTTGCCTGAGATTTTTTTGTCTGCAAAGTTAGACTTTATAACTTCATACAGTTTTGTAAATTCAGAATTTAGAGAATTCCCACCTGTTTCTAGATGAAGAAAACCAATTTATTTCTCAGTGGTAATAACTGCATGGTTGATATCAAATTTTTAGGTCTATCTTGGTATTTTTCAGGATAGTCACTCTCCATGACTTGTGACTGAATAACACATAAGATATTTGAGTATTTAGCGGTGTATTCTGTTTTTTTCATGCCACATCACTATGACCATCACTTTCAGCTTGTACTGCTCTTCCTTCTCTACTTGGTGCATTCCCATTTCTCCTTCTGCAGTTATTTGGGGTGTGTCAACTGCCGTCCTATTTTGTGGTCACTTTTGTGGACAGAAACAAAAGTGATTCATTCATTTACTTGAGTATTTTATTGCCAAATACAGTTAAGTTAGACAGTTACTTAATTTTGAAACTAAACATAAACTATTAATTTTGAGTAGTACAATGGAAAGTTTTGTCTCAAAATAAAAGTTGGTGAGCTTCTTCACTTTCTTTTACTTTTGGTTTCTGAAACACTATTGTGCCTTGTTGTTATTGAGGAATTTCTCCATAATGCTTCTTGTAGACATTGTCTTTAGGTCGTTTGGGACGTCTTCTTCTGAATGCTTAGAACTCAGTATGCTTAGAGAAAGGCTCTGGTGACAGAAAAGTAAACATAATACCTTTAACTGAGTCAATTAACTCTTAAAGGAAGGGCCCAGCACCAGGTAAAGGGCTTTTGTCTTTTGGATTTGCCCAATAACTCTGTAGACTAGAATGACAGGCAGAAAATCACTTTATCTTAAAAGATCTAGACTATTCCAGCTAATGTACCACCAAAAGTAGAGCATCTGTGAATACTGATTTTTGGTTACTACCCTATTTTTGTTTTGTTTACAAGAGGGAAACACTTTTTTCCCTTTTTGTACATGGTACCTTCAGCATTTGGAGGGGTTGTTTTGAAACTGTATCAATGCTGCAGGCCTTGACTTTGTCCTGGGTCTTCTCTGAAGGTGGCATTATGACAGTACCAACACTGCACAGGACTTCTCTGTTTTCCACCCTCACTCCATGACCTCATTTCGCTCCACTGCTTTTGACAATGAGGATGGCAGCCATTAGAATGATGTACACTGCTTACTGTGAGTTTAGTAACCAAGGACATGTGTTTTACATGATATAGAATCAAATTTCAAAGGATTTTATGATGTTCAGATATTGGCAAAGTCAAAAAAAAAGTAGTGGTAAAATTAGTTGATTGTCTTGCTGGCTTCCAACCAGTTAGCTGTACCCATTATACAGAAACAACCTAAAGCTGTATTTTGTGTTCATTCAAAATGTCTTCAAGAAATAGTTCATTCATAGCTAGTACTTCAGAATGCTTTCTAACTGGATAAATTATAATAACTTGTCCTTTCTCCTCATGCTGCATCTGTTCCATTAAAACTAGAAGAAATATTATCCTAAAAGCAAGTAATCCAAATAAAATACAGTAATGTCTTCTGCAGAACTTTAAAGCCTTGCAGCAATATTTACAGGTCAAATATTTTGGCCAATAAGATAACTTTTATCTTCAGTGAAGTTACACTTCTGGACTAAAGCAGAAAATTAATGTAGCACTTGAAACTGCTGTCAGGAAGGGAGATGTCAGGGTAGCTGGTTCAGGGGCCAGCTAAGATAGTGCTTACAGGAACTTGCTGCAGGAATCAGGAGAACATCTGCTCTATCATGTAACGCTGTCACATCTTAGACCCAGATTTATATTTTTGAATATCTGTTTCTGCACTATTCTGTTTTCTGATAATACAAAAGCTTAACCAAGACTGATAGGCTTATAAATAAAAGGAAGTTTCTAGAAGCTGGGAGACCCATGAGTGTGATGATGATATGTGAAAAGGGCCTTCAAGTCTTGCCATAATATTGTAGAAGGGTCATCCTGCAGACACGAGACAGAGAAGAAAAACTGATCCACTGAAAAACAAAAACTAAGAAAAAAAGCCAGTCTGTGGAGGTGCACACTTTGATCCCAGTACTTGAAAGTCAGATGCAGTTGGAGCTCCATGAGTTTGAAACCAGCCTGGTCTACAGAGGGAGTTCTAGGACAGCCAAGGCTACACAGAGAAACCTTATCTTGAAACACACACACACACATACACACAGACACACAGACACACACACAGACACACAGACACACACACACACACACACACAGCAGCTCACACTGAGATAGATACCTGACCCTCTCCTGCTGTAGTAGCATGAATCTGGTTATAGGGTGCCTCCCTGATCTCCTCAGTGCTTATGGCCCACCACTCAACTTCCTTGTGTTGAGAATTATGTTTCAGCATAGATTTTAGAGAAGACATGCAAAGTATGGCTGTCAGAAGAAAGGAAAAGGAGGACAGTTTTCCCTGACCCCTTCTCTACTATCCTGCTTGGCAGTCTTTGGAATAGAAGTATGTAGTAGACAGTGAGCTACAGGGGGAAGGCACTTCCTACAATGGGAAGTTTAGTGGCTCTGAAGTATCCTTGTTTACAAAGATTTTCTGAAATCTTCAGGTACATGAAATACTGAGTATTGGAAGCCAGAATCCAGTGTGTGTGAGTCAAAATTTCTGGCTTTATAGTTGTATCTTTAACCATTCTCCATTCCTTTCCTTTGACCACTGTAAAACTCATCCGATATTAAGAAAAAAAGAATATAAAAATAATGGGCCTAAGAGACACAGTATGACTCTGATGCCAATATATGCAATAGTGTGTTAAGAGTTCTTTTTTTGCCTCTTAATTTGTTTTGATTTCTTCTAGTTTGGGTTTTGAGGTCTCGTTGTAGAGCCCTAGCCAGTCTGAAACGTACTTGCAGAGTACGCTGGCCTCAGACTTGAGGAGATCATCCTGCTTCTGCCTCCCGAGTGCTGCAGAGGCTCCTACGCATAGCTAAGATCCCACTTCTGAGACCAAATGAAGATAGGTAGTTAAAACATATGGTTAGACTTCTCCGAGGTCTGTAATGTGGCTGGGATGAATAGTCTATGGATTTTGGGATGGTTCTTTGAGAATTGGAAGTACTTGGTCTATAAGAATACATATTTCTTTTGTCTTACACATTGCTCTGCTTGCTCAAGTGACTCTACTGCCTGACGACAGCCTGGTGAAGTACTTTGACACGTGGAATCTTACAAAGCTAATATGTACAGAGGTGTGAACACCTGTGTCTTCCCATTGTGGTCTCTCTCCCTTTCTTCTACCCTTATTCCCTCCTCTCTTGATTAGACATGTGCATCCAAAAAAAAAAAAACACCTTACAATATAATCATGCTTATTGATTTTTCTGTGAAATGCAATCCAGTTTTTATTCCTAGTAAAGATGAAAATGAAAATGGCGGTGAGATAAAAGTAGCTCATCTCAAGTAAGAAGCAGTGTAATATGCATGCGATTGATTCATTTTATGATTTTTCATAGCTCATACAAACCAGTTTTATATTTTGAAATAAAACTTATAGTTTTTGAAATCTTCAAAATACAAAGAGTTTTATGTAACATTGCCAATCATTCATTAATTTATCTACTCCACACTGTACATACATACATACATACATACACATGCACACACATATATACATATTTGTTGAATACCTGCACTGTGCCAAGTACCAATATATAGATTTACAGCCATACATTCATTACACCTTATGATGAAACTGAAAAAGATGGTCAAAATATTGAAAGCTGTTTTGATATATATTTATCAGTTCTGGTTATTTTGTAGTAACATATTGTGCACTGATTCACACTTACTCTTAAAAAAAAAACTCAAATTGCTTCTTACAGACAAGCATGGAAGAGGAAGAAGAAACTGACTAAAGTTGTCTTTCTTGATACAACAGGACTATCCCAGACAGGCATAAGGCAGAGCCCCTGCTTTACCATGTGTGGTTGTTTTACTACTTACTCCAAGCTACATGGTTTCCTTTCTAATAGGAACCACTTAGCTGGACCATTAAGTATGGTGGTTTTGGGTTCAAAGGCTCTGCTTTGAATCTGACCTGATCAGTTGTAGCAATGGCCAAGAATTTAGACAAATGTAGTGTGAAGACCTCTGAGCCCCAGCTGAGAGCAGCTCATTAAGCAGCAGGTTCCAGACAAACCAGACTCCTAAGCTGCCATCCAACCAGAATCTAAAGAGAGAAAACATGGTCATTTCTCTTGTTGACTGTAAAATTAATTTTCTTGAACGTAAGTCTAAACTACTGTGAGCCAGAAATCAAGTTTATTCAATGACCTTTGTTATTTGTAATGTGGGCATAGGGGAGAAGCCCCTGAGTATGAACCATTAATAAAGAAAGGCAGTTTTAAACAGATAATTTAGTTTAAAAAACAATCACTTTCATAAGGCAACAAAACAGAAGCTAGCTAACACAACCTTCAGAACTAACTTCTGAAGACATTGATTGAGAGTGTCAACTTTTTCCATTCACCTCCTTTTAATAAATGGATGGCCAGTTAATAATTGCCTTCATTTTAAATTGCTTTAATACAGCAAGTGGTCTAGAATTGATGCTTCTAACATAATAGTCACATTTTATCACATTGCCTGTCACCTCTCAGTTGCACTATCCCATTTCCTTACTTTGTCACTACAACCTTAAATCCCTACCACTCCCATTAAAGTGTCTGCTTATCTCCTAAAACTCTTTTACATGGTTTTTGTTTTGTTATGTTTTGTTTTGTTTTTATGTCTTCCTTGGCAACTTAATTTATGTCTGCCATTTTCCCCTCCATCCTTGTCTACTGGTTTTAAAACAGTAATATTATGTTCTCTAAATTTTCTGTTTTGCAACCTCTGTCTTTTGATTTGTTTTTTGTTGTTGTTGTTGTTGTTGTTGTTGTTTTTGTTTTTGTTTTTTTATTGATGTAAATGATTTATCTCATTCCTCTGGCAAACACACACAGTGTATTTTCAGTACTTTTCCTGAAGTTTTCTTCACATCATTCTTTAGAGGACTTTCTGTCTACTTGACATATTAGATCCCACAATTATGGTGACTCGAGTTTCTTTGATTAGCCAAAATGTTCTGTTTAGAAAGCAATGGGCCCTAAAGGATGGTTTGTTCTATGACTAGTAGCAAAGTAGAGGGCAATATCAGTAACTCCATTAAAGTTCCACAGTATGTTTTTAAAAAATCTTTCACAATCCTTTCTTTAAAAATCAAGAAGTCCTATTTTCAAAACCACATGTGATCCTTGTATCTCTGGACCAATTCTTGGTTTTTTGTTGTAGTTTTGTTTATGTGAGTGTCTTTTTTTTTTCTTTTTTTTCCCTATCTTTCTATTCATGCTTCTGGATATTAAGATTAGACCCAAATACCTGCCTAGGTTTGAATTCAACTCTCACAAAGACTATAATGTAAAAGAAATTAGCAGTAAGAGAGGATTTAGACATATCTTTAGAAATTTCTAAGGTGGTATTATACATACAAAATCATACATACATATTTAGTTTTATCAATATAATGAGATTGTCTTCTCAAAACTTTGCTGAGACGATCATTGTTGGTACATATTTAAAGATGTCATTCGCTTGGTTAAATCTGGTTGTAGCTATTTAATATTCACAGATCTCTGTACACAACAATTGTATTAGTGCACAAGACAGGGGATAAAGCAGTTATGGCTGGATCCTGAATGAATGAGTGTAGTCTGGTACAATTTTTAATGAATATACTATTAGTAGTTCACATTTCAATTTCTCCCACTGCTTGTAAAAATTAGCATTTACCTTACCATTTTATTACACATCCCGGGCATGTCTTTTTCATCAGTCATTTGTAACAAGTATTTTAGCCATTCACTCATTTATGCATTTTCCTTGAGATAGCTTATTACAGCTCAAACTTTTCCTAATTATAAATTGGAAGTACAAAATTGTCTCATCTGATAACCTTGGAGATAGACACTATTATCTACTATTATTATGTTTACACAAACATGGTCCCTAAATAGTTTTGATCTTTTACTCTGATGTCCTCATCACACTATTACTTTAAAGCATTTATCATTAAAAGTATTGAGATATGAAGTATATAATTGTATTTAGTAAATACACATAATGTGTCAGTGGCCACGTTTTAAAGAATAATAGATTCTGTTTATAACCAGATTACATGTTTAAGAGCATAATCTACTTTGTATATATTACAATACTACTAGCATAATCTCTTATAAAATATATTTGTTAACTAGTAATATTGTTTGGAAGTATGCAAATTTCTGAAACTAATATGTCTGTAAACTTAATAACTATTTTTCTGCTTCACTTTCCCACCTTGATCTTATATACAACTATCTCTTACATATTTTTATTGCTCGTTTATATACAACTAGATTTAAAGAAGGCTCATCCATCTAGTGATAGAATACAAGAAATCCCAGAAATGATCTCAGAGTATTTACTTATTGTGATAAGAAAATATCCAAGATTTTATACATAACACACACACACACTTATTTGTAACCAAGAAATTATGTAGACTGACTTGCTTCAAGCTCTGCAATTACACTAAAATAAGCCTCGTGAAAATAAAGCTTTAGTGTTTGATTATTTGACTTAATAATAATAATAAAAAAAAACTTATCAGGTTGGAGATATATTGAGGATATGCCTAGATCCAGGAGCCAGTTTGAAAGCTCATGCATTGCAGGTGTGCTGCTCTCTGCAGTACTGTCAGTTTCAGGAAAGGCACTGTTCCAGAAGCACACACTGGATGCTGAGGGTTGCTACTCCAGAGAAGATGCCATGTTGTTTTTGTGGACCAGGTGCAGTGTCAGTCTCTTGGATTATTAGTTTGTTTGTTTTTTTTAAGATTTATTTTATTTATGTGAGTATGCTGCAGCTGACTTCAGACACACCAGAAGACGGCATTGGATCCCATTACAGATGGTTGTGAGCCACCATGTGGTTGCTGGGGATTGAACTCAGGATCTTTGGAAGAGCAGTCAGTGCTCTTAACCACTGAGCCATCTCTCTAGCCTTGATCATTACTCTTTAAAAACCAAACCAAACCAAAAATCAGAAAGCTTTTGGAAAACCTGGATATAAAAACATGCTCTAAAAGCTTTACAGTTTTTAGAGTTGTTTGTAATATCCCAGTATACTAAAGCAAAGAAACAAGATTTTGTGACAAACAATTTTGGCCATTTATTAATCATAGACTACCTCCTTTAGTACTGTCTGTATAGTATTGCCCATGAAGCTGTATGTTGTATTTTTCACTATTGTAGTAGTTAGCATAACTGCAAATTATAATGACTATGTTCTGGTTGTTGAGATGTGTGTGTGTGTGTGTATGTGTGTCTGTATATGTATGTGTGTATATTTACATGTGTGCATGCGTGTGGGGGGGTGTTTGTGTGTATGTGTTTGTTCTATTTTCTGTCAGCTTGACACAAATTAGTTATCTGGAAGGAGGAAACCTCAATTGAAAAAAATACCTCCATAAAATTTCCTGTAGGCAGGTCTGTAGAGCTTTTTCTTGATTAATTATTGACCTGAGATGGCCCAGTCCACTGTGTGTGCTGCCATTGCCAGACAGATGGTCCTATTATCTGTAAGAAAAAAGCAGGTATTGCAAGCTCTGGGGAGAAGCCTGGAAGAAGCCTTCTTCTGTGGCCTCTGTGTCAGTTGTCGCCTCTGGGTTCTGCTGTAACCTGTAAGCCATTTCCTCCACATTGCCTTTGGTCATGGTGTTTCACTGAAGCTATAGAACAAACTAAGCCAAAGGACAAAGGGAAGCTTATGCTCCTTTATGTAGAATATGCTCTGTAGCTTCTTGGAGATCAGTGATAAATTGACCTTGCTTTGCTTTGGTTTTCTTTGGCGTTGTTTTGTTTTGTTTTTTCATGGAAAAGTTCTTTAGTCAAAGAGCAATTGTTTGAATCTTAGAGATACTTAGACATAAAGGCCAGCTTTCCCGAATGGTAACCCTTTTACTTAGTAGAAATTAAATTTCTACTAACTCATAGAAAAATACTTTATTATTGAAAAAATATTTTGAACAGATACCGATTTGTTTCTGTTTTCTGAGGCAGTATCATGTAAACTAAGGCTAGCCTTAAACTCAAAATGTAGCTAAGGATGACCACAAATTCCTGATTTTCCTCTATATATTTCCAGGTATCAATTAAATTCTAATTCCTGCATTCTGGAGTAAAACTCATTATAAAAAGTGAAAACTTATGATGATTCAGGTCTTTATAAAACAAATTGGAATTATATCCATGTTTATATAATTTTTTATTGCTGTGATGAGAGACTATGTCCAAAGCAACTGAAAAACGAAAAGATTTTGGGGGGGCTTATAGTTTCAAAGGGTTAAAATCCACCATTATGGGAAACACGGCAGCAGGCAGGTGTGCATAGCACTAGAGCAGTTCACTTTATCCACACGTACAAACCAGAGAGCTAACTGGAAATGGCCTGAGTTTTTCAAAAGTCAAAACCCCAGTGATATCCCCCCTGCAGCAGTGACACTCCGATCCTTCCCAACAGTTTCACCAACTCAAGAAATTCAAACATGTATGAGCCTATAGGGCCATTTACGTTTAAACCATACAGCCTATCTGTGCAGGCCAACTCTCCTGTATTAGCTTTATCATCTGGTCCCCTAGCCTTTGTGTTTAAGAATTTCTATGGTGATTAAAGTTGCTCCTAGTGTAAAGTCAAGACACAAAAAGAGAGGGTCAGAAAGTCACTTTTGCTGTTTCTTGCTAAAGATATAATTTTGAAAGGAGCTTCTGAGTATTCTTACCTCATTAATCCATTTGTACATTTTTTTCAAGTAGAATATTTTTAAAGAGGGAAAGCCATACAGGAGAACAGAGTATTAAGAGGAAAATGACAGATACTCTTCAGTGATGATAAATCTTCAATGATGTTGTGGCTTTAACAGTACAGCTAAGGAGTGAAAACACATGATTTTCATACTTCCACAGAAGAAAGTAGAGCCCTAGAAATCAATATGACCATGAATACTCAAGGTTAAGTATGCTAAACAGTGACAGGGCCAATGAAATAATCTTGGTGTTATTTTCAGTTTCGGGTATAGAAGGTTATAGCTCATTCAAAGCCTAATATCCATAATGTAGTCTGACAGCAGCAACATCACTCTACTGGTAAAAAGATTTCAGGGCAAAGCAGTGGTAAGTGTCTGCCTTGGATAGAAAATGACACAGAGTTGTCTAATTGCATGTCCAAAGGGTATCATAGGAAACACAAAATAGAAATCTTAGGCCTGTGTTATCATGCTTTCAAGATACTGATTATTTGCAGTGTTACCTACTTTGTTTAATCACCAACAGAGTTTCTTAACCTCAAAACAGAAAACAAGGAAAGAGGTGACTCAGGTGACTTCCTGTAAGCCTGCTTTCCACCTTAATTTGTAAAATAAAGGAGAGATGATGATTGGGCAGATAAAAGGGAAGGTGGAGTGGAAGGTGGGGGGGGGAGAGAAAGAAGAAAGAGAAAATGGAAGAGAGAGAGGATGCAGAGGAAGAGGAAGAAGAAGAAAAGTGGAGCAGAAGCTCATGTCCTGAAGAAACCACAAGTTCTAAGGGGTCTCATAGATGGAGAAGATGGCAGTAGATCTGCCCAATCTAGGCACACAGTATGTATTCATATTGTGTTGTGTTTTCATTGCTGGGGCATATTTGGGTTGGAGATTTACCGCAACATTCTGCCACTTTTTAAATAGTCTGCTGAAATTGGAATCCACCAGTGGACTAAGTCCGAGCTAGCTGATATCCTTGGCTCTGGAAGTGACATCTCCAGAGGTGTGCTTTACTAATCTGGGTATCCCTCTACCTAAGTGGACAAGCATGGGAAATGTTGATTATGAAGTTTGAACTGACATATTTACATCATTTCTGCTTCAGCCCCGTTAACATCTTCGACACTATTTTGTAGAGGAAAATTGAGCCTCAAAAAGACTAGGGGACTGTACCAGTTGGCTCCTTCTGTTTGCTTCTGCTTGCATATGTGTAGCCTCTGCCTGACTTAATCTTCACTAACCAGTTTCTCATCCCTGAAAGTCTAGCCCCACAGCACAGGCATGTACCCATACAGCACAACCTGTAAAGAGCTAGACTGCTGCGAGGGAGCAGAAAGTTTGCCCTGGCACTTCCCAAGTCTCAAGTCACTGTTTAAAGAGGTCTCTTTTGATGCTGTGGCTCTTCTTCAGAGCAAAATGGGAACGATCTGCTTTAGGCAGCTCTGAACACAAGAGTGAAGCAGGAACAGACCATCAGGTATTATCTCGGAAATACAGCCTGTTAAGAATTTTAGATGACTCCAAGTGAGGCTTGGTGTATAAAGCTTTGATCTAAAGCTTTGGAGTTTGGGATTGGTTGGCTATCACCACTGTGTTCTCCCATGTTTGCTGTGTTACAGACCTCCAGTGAGTGTCTACTAGGTGAGAGAAGACATGAACGTTGTTCTTAAGTGTTCATGCTGTTTACAGTGGCCTATGAAGAGCCAAACTAAGACTCAAGGGTCCGAGTTTGTTTCTACAAGAGGAAACTGTTCCTTCCCCTGCCTCCACCATACAGAATTGCTGCTGGTTGGAGATGAGGGGCCTTAGCAGGGGGTCATATGTTTGTTATTTAAATACATGTTGCTTTTTACATAGTAAAAACTGCTGTGACCTCTGGTTTAACATAATATCACAATCACAGTGCCTACTATCAATGGCAGTTGCAATTTTAGGTCCTCGGGTAATCCTTAAAATGCTGGTTTCTACAACTTCCGAGAATTCATATAGGTTCCTTTTGTAAAAATGTATGTTTATTAACCAATGCTTTGCAAGGTTGAAGGACATTGCAAGAGAAAAAAAATGAATGTTCAGCTTCAACTTGCTGCACTTTTCATTTTGAGAAATCACCTGTACCTATCAGTTCTAGCATATTATGACAATATTTTATTCTCTCTCAGTTTTACTTAAGCTATGTGGAAAAAATCCTGCTCAAGGTTTCTCCTACAGTACTTTGAAGGCTCAGTACTTGTTTTAAAATAATTTATATTCAACCTCTATGTTAACCCGCGCACCTCTTTTTAGCAATTCCTCACATCCCGGCAGCCCTCTTTTCCATGGGTGGCGTGAGATAGTGGAAGGTCAGCAGTCTAGGTCAAGTGCACAGCCTGTGCATTATGTCTCCTTTGGTTTGCTGAAAGCCACTGGACTCTCAAGAATAACATTTCTTTTTGACTCAACAATTCAAAGCTTTGCAAACAAACTTCTAAAAAGTAGAGTAATTTTATCAGGTAGAGGGAGAGAGCCAGTTTCTCAGAGTTCTTTTAAACCACACACACATATGTACCCACACATATCACACACAAAATAATATTTGGACAGGTATCCTGAGCTGCCTTTGTTTAGTTCCTTTCAAATCTGTTTTCCTTAGGGAAGCCAGGATACTAAAATGTCATTAGGAGTCCATCTTTTGAATATGTTGAACAGAGTAATGTTCTCCCTCCTAAGAATGTATAGTGATTTCAGATGGAACCTTGAGTGCTGTACTGGAAAGGGTCATAAATTACTAAATCTAAGGGAGAAAGTCAGCACTTACCATGAACTTGGACTTGGAATGATGTGTAACTAAACTGATGGTAGCTAATATGTAATTACTGTTTTTTTACAGTGTAATTGTAGTGATTATATTCTATTTTTCTATTTTCCTTTGGAAAACACAATATAATAACTCCAAATATAGGCTTAATGACAAGTCATGAAAATAAATTATCATTGTATTAAGAACTTGTATTTTTGTTGTTATTTGTTTTTTGTTTTTGGTTTTTGTTTTTTTTTTTAAGACAGGGTTTCTCTGTGTAGCCCTAACTGTTCTGGAACTCACTCTGTAAACCAGGCTGGTCTCAAACTCAGAAATCTGCCTGCCTCTGCTTAATGGAGTGCACCACCACTGCCTGGCGCTTTTTTGTTTTTGTTTTGTTTTTGAAATGGTCAATTAATGCATATAAAGAATAACTGTACAAGTAGTAATTCTGAAAAACATACTACTTCTAAGGGAAATGGAATGAAAGGCTGTGATGTTTCTGCCAAAGGGAGAGGTTACGGTGAGAAGCAGCAGAGTGTGGTGGTCAGCCTGTCTCTAAGCTGGTTTATAGACGGCGCTTACACAGCATAACATTTGAGTTACAAAGTTAGCTTTTAAGTGATAAAAACTTTGTTTTAAGAAAATATATGTGCAAAGTATACTTTTAAATTGTAAAAATTTTAAAAAGAAATACTGTTATAATTCATGATTAATTTTCAATCCTCAACATACTTTTTGAGGAATATTTTGAAATGACTAGGAAAAAATTGCACAAATACCAATAGTATGATATGTAAGAAGTAGCCATATTAAAGTTTTCTCACAAATATTTTGGGTTACTTTAAGGGCAAACCTTTATATAGGTAATACCAGGGTTTTTTTTTTTTTTTTTTTTTTAATGTGCAAAGAAGTTATTATCATCCATTGAGGTATCTTAGTGCAGTTAATGCAGCATTTTCCTCATTTATCTAGAAGCTCATTAGATAAAATCTTTGAAGTCTCTTTCCTGATCTTTCTACCATATTAAAATACATATTTTAATACATTTACAAATACATATTTTACACCACTCCTTTCCATTTCTAGCACCTTGAAGTCAACGACATCATTTATCTTTATTTTCTTTAACATCTCTTCAAGTCATATCTACATGCGCCTGAAGTCTGCCTGTGGAGTTCCTTCTCTCACTCCCTATCATTAACATTGTATACTCAACCACTTCCAGTTTCTTACCTGCCTTCTGAGTATTTCACTTAATATATTTAAAAACAAACAAACAAACAAAAACCCAAAAGGACACTTTAGGGGTTTGACCATATATAGCCCAGTACAACCTTGGAAGACCAACTCACTGTTTAATCAGTTAATCAGAGACAACTAAATTTCATTTAAAAGAAATCTACTTGGTATGTTTTTATAAGTACCCAAAAGGTCAGTAATTCCATGGAAGGCATTGTTTTTGGCTGTCACAGTAACCCATTTCATGTGGGAACAATATTTTGTCCACTCTCCTTTTTTAAAAAACCTTTTATTTATTTATATTGGCTTTGAGAAAAGTCATTGCATTTTATGAACGTGTGTTTCTAACCATAAAAATTTTTGTATTATATTGAAAACATGTATAAAGTACTGGATTATCTTTGTTATCTTATAAATATATCAATTTCAGTTTAATGTCCTCAGCATTTAAAAAAAATTAATTTTCTGTTAAGGTCTTTGAACCACTTGGAGTTGAGTTTTGTGAAGGGTAATAAGTATGCATCGGTATGCATTCTTCTCTATTTGGTCATGTGAAGCAATGCTGTGGAAAGTTTTTCTAAGACTAGTGAAGAACTGAAGAAGTCATGAATCTTTTTTTTTTTTTTTTATCTGCTTCTGTTTAAGAAGCCAACATGTCTGCACTTCATAGGTGCTCTGTGTTTGAGTTGTAGTGAAGTCTTTACTGTTCAGATGTAATGGGTTAGTTCCTTACAGACAGGACTGGGGGGAGGGCATACAAACACTAATATTGAAACTCTGAAATGGCATCAGAGCAAGTGAATTTTGTTTTTTGTTCACTATTGGTGGTTTAAAATGTCCCTCCATGCAATTATTGTGAACACTTTGCTTTGTGGTCACTTAAGATTGGTGGGGTAGTGCTGGACAGTAGTCCACATGTCCCTGGGGTGGTGGTGAGCAGTAGTTCACATGTCCCTGAGGTGGTAGTGGACAGTAGTCTACATGTCCCTGAGGTGGTAGTGGACAGTAGTCTACATGTCCCTGAGGTGGTGGTGGGCAGTAGTTCACATGTCCCTGGGGTGGTGGTGGACAGCAGTCCACATGTCCCTGGCATTTGTTCAGAACATTGTGTATAATGTAATGCTCTTTCATAAAACAAATTTTATGACTTTTAAAATAAATTTAGTAAACCTAACAAAAAATTAATTTTCTGAAATCATGTCCAGACTCACTTTAAAAAATAGGATAGCCCAGCAGTGGGAGCAGAGGCCAGCAGGTGTGTGGGTTCCAGGCTGGCCTTACCTATACAGTGAATTCAGGTAACCAGAGATCCTCAGTGAGTCAGTCTGTCTGCCTTTCTATGGTTATCAGTCTTACCCTCCTTGTGTCCCTCCCTTTCCCTCTCTCTCTCCTGTTTCTCTTTTTGTCTCTTTCTTTTTCTCCTTTCCTCCTTACTCCCTTATCTCGTTTGTCTCTGTCTCCCTCTCTTATTCATACACACACACGTATCTACATATATGTAGATACAATAGTAGATATATAACATGCTTAGATTAATTCATAGAGTTTTATAGGTATTCTTCGGTATGCATTTTTTATATCTGTGCAGGCTCTAAAAATAAAAACAGGGTTTCTTTGAACAGGACCCTTATCTATGTCAGATCCATGAAGCTTTATTTATCTTACTTAGAGCTTTCTAAGATGTTTTTCAGCAGCAAATAAAATTTTGTCAAGTAAATGGAGGTAAGGGGTATTCAATCCTATGTTGGAGACAGGGGTGGGGGAGAGTGTACGTTGGGCATATATGCATTCCCGTACTGGAGAATAGTCGGGGAGGGTACATTGGTTGTATAGGGGGTATGCATTCCCATGCTGGAGAATAGTCGGGGAGACTACGTGGGCACAGTCTGGGACACATGCTAGATGTCCAGGACAGAGACTTTGAGTAGGATGGATTGATAATGCTGAAGCTACATAGAATCAGACACTAGCCGGCTCCTACAAAGTTAAGACCATTCTCAAGTGTTTGAAGATTATCTAAAGGAACTTTAAAAGATTTTAAGGAGCAACAGGCACATATTTACATCCTTCAAATGTCCTCCAGAAGAAAGTGGAAAATGCATTAATGTGGACAAGACACACTTGAAGTGGAAAGAATACCAAGCAACAGGCTGTGCTTCCCCGGGCCTTTGGCCATTGACTTTGAAGTACAGAATTATTCATCTCTGCATATTTAGTTAGATAGTTCCTCTTGCACAGGATGTGTCTTGATAAATGAAACTGAGAATTCAAAAAACTATTAGACTTGATTCCTGTCCTCAAGACATTTAGAGTATATTTTAGAAGAGAAACAAAAACATAATGTATAGTATATAATGTCTTAATACCTTCCAGTGAATTTTTATGTGCAATGCCTCTTTTGATCTTTAAAATACTGTGATCTCTCACAGAATAACTGACGTTTTCAAAATGAAAGCTTGTGACACAATTCATCAATATAATTCCAAACCAGCTGATTGAAGTCATGGTTATATGATCTTGCTACTACAGTATTAAAAAATAAGATTATGGGGTGAAGTATATGATAAAAATATGTGACACTGTATAAAACATGATTACTCCTCAGACACTTGAACAGAAAAGAGCTCTGTGGTAAATTTGGAAAATTGGTAGGTCTGTCTTGAGTGATAATTTCTCGATGGAGTAGGATGCCAGCTCCAGGGCACTACTGTAAAGGAAGGAATGTATGGAGGCAGACAGCAATGTGTGAGACTTAGTATATTGTGGTTCTTGTAGGAGAGCTTAAAAAAGATTTGGACTCATCAGTGCATCTATCTAAACGTAAAGAACATTAGTGTCGGTCTTTAAAGTGTATGGACTTTCCTAAATAGTATGCAAGAAACAGAATTGGAACAAAAGAACTCTGAGGTATCACTTGCAATGAATGGCAGGATAGACTGTAAGGCCAGGTAGGGAGATGTTCTGATAGATCCATGGTTTCCCTTCCTCTAGTGGCAGACATATGCAGTTGTTCTGTTTCTTCCTCACATCTTTTATGAACCTTGAGTTACCACCCTTGTCTCCCACCTCTGTACTCTTCATGCATCTTTATATAGTCTGTTAAATGAAATACTTTGTTGTTCTTTAATCGCCATGCTTATGACGTTTGGAAATCTTGAAGCCTTTGAAATGTTAGACTTGGAAAAAACAAAGCCTTTACAGTGCTCTTCATGGAGATTCATGCCTAAGGTCCTAGACTAGGAGGGAGAGGCTGGAGCACTGCAAGTTAGAGGCCAGTCTGGGCTACAGTCAGATCTAGCTTCACAGACACAAAACGGACCAACAGGTAAAACAGAACACAGTACTACTTCTCAGATCTGCCACGGAGTGTGTGGTTGCCTTATTCTATTCCTTTCTATTCACATTTGGTTAGGGTTGCCCTTCGTGGATTATGATAAAAACAGTTTACTTCCAGAATGTGTGATTTGATGAGATCATAAAGGAAACTGCACAACAAGCAGATCAGAAGAGTCTAGAAGAATCATAACCACTTACGTATCCAACCTTCATCAGCATTTAGGATATCTGCATTTTTAATGCTTCTTTTCTTTCCAGATGAATTACTTTGGCATTCCCATATACATATGTAACATCCATCGGGTTACCGTACAATTTAGCATGCCCTTCAAAACTGTATGCTGTTTATTTCATTTGGTAATTCCTATCACAAATGCTGGTCTTAGTCTAGGATTTGAATTTACTTTTTAAATACCGTATCAAACATTAACAGAGGTAGTCTCCTAACATGTTTTAACTTATTATAATCTCAAAGCATGTTTTATTTCAAATTGTATTCCAAAGTTATAGAATAAGAATTTTGAGTGATAAATTTCTTATTTTTCGAAGCATGTGAAACGATTAAATAAAATACTTAAACTTAGAGGAGTGAGTATCTTATATCTGCTCATAGCATTATCATGTAGCAGGGCCTCACTGTGTAGAGTGAGGTAAAACAGCTTAGTGTCTTCGCACTAATGTTGTGCTACATGTTCAGTCACTCTGAGCTCAAAGTAGTAGTGCCTCATGTGGACATCATCTAGTAAAAATATTACATTTCATCATGGTAGGATGAAGTTTCACAGTAACTGCCTCTAAGATGTTTGCAGCAGTACATTTACAAGTCACTGTCTTATTAGTAGTGAGGTCAGAAAAGAAGCAGACTTTATGAAAAAAATTTTTTAAATGTTCCTTATACTCAGTGAATGTTGTGGTTTTGCAATTAGAAAAAAATATACAAAAATTGGAGACTGAGGTAGGAATAGATTTAGCTACAGAATATACTGTCATAAGGAATATCATCTTTGAACAAAATACAACAGGTAAAATATTTACTCTACTTCTAAAGATGGACAGTATGTAGCTTCCAGAACAAATACTTGCTATATTCAGACTGCTGTGTTAGCAGAGAAGGCAGATTATAAAACAGTAAACTAAGGAAAGCAAATGTAGACTCTAACAAACATAAACTATATTTATTTACTTTTTAAAAAACCATGTCCCGTGAAGCCCCGACAGGGGCTTGGAAGTTGAAAACACATCAATTTCTGTTATAGGCCAGACAACATAATATAATTTTAATATGACTAAATTCAGCCATTTAGTATAACTCTCTGCCTCCTTATAGTGGTATAGCCAAAGGTAATCTGCTTGTTGTGCAGTTTCCTTTATGATCACAGCAAGTCACACATTCTGGAAGTAAATGTTGTATTTACCATAATCTGTGAAAGGAAAAAGGCTGAGCTAAAAATACAAAATTGAACAAATGTGAAACAGTACTGCTCAGGTTTTATAATTGTTACCTAAGTGAGACTCAGGCATCTGTGTGGCAGAGATACTTTCTGTATCACTGAAAGAGCGGGCTGAGCTTCAGATGGGTTTGCAGGAGCATCAAGACTCGTGATGGCCTGCGAGCGATGTTTTGTGCTGACCAAGCAAATAATAGGTTGTATGGAGGCCTCTTATATTTGAAAACACAGTTGCCTGGTAAGTGAATACATTTAATATGAGAATCAGGTAGAATTGTCTGCATAGAGCCAATCGTTGCAGTGGATATTAAAGGATAGAGTTGCTCTGGGAAATCTATATCCTCAAACTACAGAAGAAAGAAGGGAGTGCAGAAAGCAGGAAGTAGAGAGCAGAAGTGAGCCGAGCGTGACATCATGTGGAAGAGCACACCCTGTAACAGTGACCTCTGTTCAGCCTGCATGGGAACAACCACAAGGAAGCAGATAGGGCTTAGAGCCCAGCCGGGCCTCTGAGGTGGATGGGAGCTGCTTATTCGTCTCACTTCTGTAATACCATGGCTAACACAATTAAGTTTTATTTAGTGGATGCAGTTAAAGCTATGAGGGTTCTATTTATTAAAATTATGTGTACTTGTATTCTGGTTTGTTGTTGTTGTTGTTGTTGTTGTTGTTGTTTTTCAAGACAGGGTTTCTCTGTATAGCTCTGGCTGTCCTAGAACTCACTTTGTAGACCAGGCTGGCCTCAAACTCAGAAATCTGCCTGCCTCTGCCTCCCAAGTGCTGGGATTAAAGGCGTGCACCACCACGCCTGGCTCTGTTTTTTTTGTTTGTTTGTTTGTTTGTTTTTGATCAGTCAGTATGAAAAACTATTTAATATAAATTTTTTTAAACTTTCCAGATTTTTTTATTTCTTGAAATGGGAAAACATTGAGTCCCTACTCTTTCCCAGTTCTGTAAAACATGCAACATTTCTTGTTTAATCATAAGAGAACACAGAGAAGCCTCGTGTGCTCATCCTATAGCTGAGGCATATGGGACTCTGATTAACTTGCCCAGGCTTACACTGCCAAAGATGCTGCCACATACCGTTAATTTAGAGTTGGGTCTAGCTAGCCTCAAAACCCCTCCAGTTGATTACACTTTCTCAAGTTATCTTACAATACAATCATTGCAATTAATGAATTATTTTAAGTAATTACACATTACTAGGAACATTCTATACATAAAACTGTGAAGTCCCCCCAAAGAAAACTCCCAAATGCTAATCAAGCTTTTTACCAGAATATTTTTAATTTTTAATTAAAAATTTTATTTTTTGTTCTTGATTCTTAATATTATTTTTTGATAAATTCATGCATGTATACAATAGAACTCAGTTATATCCACACCCATTTTCCTCATCCAACTCTTCCGAAACCCTCAACCTGGCCCCCTCTCTACTTCATTTCCTTTTTAAAAATGTATTTAAATTACATATTTAGTCCAGTTATGTTGCCCATATATTGTAGGTATGGGGCCGTCTACTACAGTAAGGAGAACCTACCAGTGGCCACACATTCAAAAAAGTAAGAATGATTCTCCCTCCCCAGCAGTTATCAACTGTCAACACCTCCACAGTAAGGGATGGGGCCTAGAGAGGATTTTCCCATCTATGCCAAAATGTTAGCTGAATGTGTCTCTTGAGGGTAACAACAGTTGGTATTAGTTCATGAGTTCAATTGCCACACCAAGTCAAGAAATCAGTACTTCACAACATTCCTTCCTATCACTAAGTTCTTACCTTTCTATCGCCTTCTCCATAATGCTCCCTGAGACTTGGGAAGTAGCATAAGTAAGAAAAAATGTACCATTTAGGGCTGAATCCCTAAATCCTGTGTCTTATTCGCAGCACTTTGGCTAGATAATGCATCTCTGCATTGATGCAGCTCACTGCACAAAGAAATGTCTCTAGCGGAGATTGAGGGTTACCTAGGTTTATGGGTATAGACATAAATATTTAAAAGGCAGCTTGACAATATAACCACATAACAGTAGTAGGTTCTAACCTAGGATCTGTGACCTTTTCAGTCATAGTCACTGGAATTTTGACCTAGATTGCAATGCCAGCCTAGAAATCCCTTGTATGGATCAGACTTCAAATTCAATCAAAATGCACCTAGCTATCTATAACAAAATACTACTATTGCACCAGTGGTGACATCTTGCCTGGTAGGTCAGTGTCCACACTAGGAAAACGACCTTTCCCCCAGTACCCACATGCTACATCTGTTACTATTAAAGGTGGCAGTAGACAGGAAGCTTCCTGGTTGGTTTCTGATTGATTTTTCTGTGTCCTATAGGCAATGTGTGTATGATATAATAGGACTAGCCCTCTCATTATTGTTCTTATTCTGGATTTGTTTTTGTTTTGTTTTTTTGTTTTGTTTTAGACAAGGTCTCATACAGGCCAGAATGGTCTCAGATTCACTTTGTGACCAAAAGGCTAAACTTGGTTTCCTGATCTTTCCACACCCACTTTGATGTGCTAGGATTACAGGCATGTACAATCATAGCTGGCTCTAAGGGTATTTAAAAACAAAAACAAAAATATGTCTTTAAACAATAGAGTATGAAAATAATAAGCACAGCTGTGTTCCAGATCTGAACATTCAAAACTTGCACAGTAAAGGAAAGATTCTTTTTATAATCTCAGTGGGAAACATCATTTTTCCCTCTCCCTTACTATTTATTGTGTAGTATGTCTGTCTTCTGGTTCCTCCTTCACTGGCTGAATTAAATTGGAAAATTTGCTTTTCACTAAAAGCAAATTGGAGGATTTGATTGGATCACTAAGCCACATTCTGTGGTTCCCTGAAGAGCCTCATGCCCTTATACTCATGCCCTTATACTTATACCCTTATACTCACACCCTTATATTCTATAGATTGTTGTTGTGTACTCTTGTAAAGAATGGACTTCTTTTACAGTCTAGAAAGTCTTTTCAGGATTCTTTTCCTCCAAGGCCAAAGGCCCCTTGACTCTATGACATTGGATACCTCATCTTCAATTTGTAATTCATAGCCACATATCTTTGTATATTCGTCCATAATTATCTTTGCTGAGCTCTTTGCTAACCTTAGGTTCAAAATAAAGCAGTTCATCAGCCATCCATATTCAGAAGAGGAGAGTGTTGATTTGGTAAATGTGGTTATTCAAAATGATAGTGAGGTAGTAGGATGTGTTAATAACAGTTGTTAGGAACCATTAGATTAGTACTTGAACTAAGAAAGATGACTGTCCTATCGGATGTCCCTCTGATACTCCCTTCCCCATGTGCTACATGGTAGAGATGGTTCAACAGTAAAGAACACTAAGTGCTCTTCCAAAGAACTGGCTTTAAATCTCAGTCCTCACATGGTGGCTCAAATCCTCTGCCCTCTGTGGACACTACATACATGTGGTCCACTGACATAAATGCAGGTAGAACACATATACATAAAATAAAAATAGTAAATATTTAATAACATAGAGAGGAATAAGAAGGGAAGATAATTCAAGGAAATGATTCCTTGAGATTTCTATGTGTTTGCTTTCATGAAAGATAGTTGTGCTCAGGTGACTACTCTGCTAGCCTTGAGCTCACTGTGAAACATCAACAGGATTGGTACTAACAAAACCCAGTGGCTGCACAACCCATGGAGATGGGATTGTAGTTTCTAAATGTATACAATGCTTTCATTAAGATTTTTGACTCAAAGGTAGAAGTAAACAATGATGCTTTTTCTTCTCCTTCTTCTTCTTCTTCTCCTTCTTCTCCTCCTCCTCCTCCTCCTCCTCCTCCTCCTTCTTCTTCTTCTTCTTCTCCTCTCTCTCTCTCTCTCCCTCCCTCCCTCCCTCCCTCCCTCCCTCCAAGAGCTTCTATATAGTCATTAAAAAATAAAGTACTTGTACAAAGTTTGTCTTCATAAGCCTTTTTGAGTGTGACTTCAATGAATATCAATAAGGATGTCTTTGTTAGTGGACCAAGCCTATGAAAATGATTAGGTTCTGTGTTTCATAAACAATACAATATATATAAGAAAATGGATTTATCATGTCTTAAATGTGAAATACAGATTGAAGAACTATCTTTCATGAAAGCAAACACATAGAAATCTCAAGGAATCATTTCCTTGAATTATCTTCCCTTATTCCTCTGTATGTTCTTAAATATCTACTTATTTTTAGTTTATGTGTATAATGTGTTCTGCCTGAATTTATGTCAGTGGACCACGTGCATGTAGTGTCCATAGGGGACAGAGGATTTGAGCTATCATGTGAGTGCTGAGATTCAAAGCCAGATTGAAGAAGCATTTATATAATTGTTTGTCTTTCATTAGAAGAAAATTGCTCTGATTATTATCTTCAGCTTATAGAGTGGAAGTTGTAGTGGAAGTTGTATAGTACTATATCACTTGAAATCCCTTTTTGTGAGTACCTGTTTATAAGCCTGTAAAAAATGCCCAGTAGATCATTGACAGGGCTCATGCACAGGTCCTGCTTTCTTTCACTAGGAACAGTGGGATAGCACTAGTAGAGAGGCTTTGAGAGAATAACATATCAGACTGAAGATGAGCCTGAAGGTGTCAGTGAGGTCATAGACCTATATGAAGTTAAAATAAAGTTTCCATTAAAGGAACACTGCAGCTTAGCACCTGCAGAGCTACCAAACACCCATGCTGCTTTCTCTGTGAGAGCTCAGCAGCAAGGCCTCTCAGGAATGGTTTCCTCAGGAATGGACTCCTCATGCATCCTAAGTGTCCATACAGTAGAATCAGCATAACGAGTGGTACGTACCCCAGCCACAATCAATTGAGTTTATTAGGAATAGGACCTCTGGGCTGTTGCATTGTTCATTATTTAGATTTTACCAGAAATGGTCTTTGCCTTCATTTACCCAATACAGAGCACAAGAAATTGCTTTCGCTGACTGATCTAAAAATATTAGACCAAGAGTAAATATTAGAAGTGCATTTTACCCAATGTCTTTCTTTCTCCTATTTTAACCAATAGAAATGTGGGGCTGTGAATAATTGAAGCTAGATCTATCCAGCATTAGAGCCATACATGAATTTTAATAAAAGTCAATGGCAGTATAATACCCTGCTGGCTGCTGACAAAGCAATTCACTTTTATATCTTGGGTTAGAATAACATTCTGTCCTTCCTCATTCTTGAGATACTTGGTTTTGTTTAAATGACTACCTTTATTTAAATTAAGAACACATTCAGCGTAGTTTTAATAATATATGATTTCATTCATAAGTAGCTCCTTCATTTATTTTACGATAACTTTTCTCTACCAGAGTTTTCAATGTTTTTGCTAATAAGAAAAAAAGCAATACTTATTTTGACCCAACCAACCAAATTGTTCTTATTATTGATTATCTAAAACAAAACAAAGCAAAAAACAAAAAACTCCAAACAAGCCTAGAAACCTGTCAACGCGGTTAGTTAGTGAAAATTGCCTGAGTAGACACTGTTGTGTGATTTCACAGGGAAAGTGCATTCTCGCTGGAACCTATGTAGAGCTAACCGCCTAATGTGACAGAGCCCTGCATCTACACGTATAGAGATTGTTATGTCTGTTAAGTGGATCACCCATCTCCATTAGCTGATGAGATTGTATTTTCCTACAAAGCTAAATCTATAGTTTTTTTTTTTTTTTTTTTTTTTTTTTTTTTTTTTTTTTTTTTTTTTTTTTTTTTTAGGTTTTTATCTCACCTGGGTAGAATGTCCTAAAGCCTGAGTCCATCCTGTAAACCCAGTGTTAATAAATATGAGCACAGTAGCCAGAGGTAGTGTGGTTCCAGAAGGATTGGCCAAAACCCCTGAGGCTCTGCACCCTCTGAGCATGGCCTGAATCTCGTCCCTAGTGTTTCTAAATTAGCTCATGTTCTCCTCTCACCTCCTCTTATTCTGAACTCCCTGATGAGGTGAGGAGAGGGGAGGGGAGGGGAGGGGAGGGGAGGGAAGGGGAGGGGAGACAAACTATTCTTGAAGTTTGCCATTCTTTGGATCACTAATGAAATTTCTGTGTAGAAATCTCAAACACAAGCTGCTCGGTGTGTCTGAAGTTATGGGCACTTAATTAGGGAGTCAGCGCAGCATCTTTCTTTCTTCCCCATTGCTGTTTGGTCCCAGGTAAGCACTGACTTAGCTATATGCTCATCATCTGATCTCTGAAGTTTGCTTGTCCAGTTTGTAGTAGCAGACTTTAGTTTACACCTGGAAGCTCTAATTTCTAAATTCCATTATTAAAGTTGTTAAATTTAAGCTTTACAGCTTTACCTGTATACTCCCTACATTCAGATCACCAGTTTCACCTGCACAGCAGTCATAGGGCCAGTATCCTGGGTTTTGTGTGTGCTTTTCAATTATTTCCCCTTCTGTATCTTTTTCATGAGTAGGATAGTAGGAAAATCATCCAGTAAGTATGGAGGGAGCATGTTACAGGATTTTATTATTAATTTTTGATGGTATTTGGTGTGGTTTATGTTTAATTTTCTTTGAGGAAAGGCTGTCTCTAGTGGTTGAATGAGTTGGTAGAATTTGGGGCTCTGAAGTTTATGGGTGTATGACTCCTGAAGATACACCAGTATTATATACACTGTGGCCTATAAGCCACAGCCTAAAACTTATTGTTCTGAATAGCCAGCTTGGCTACAAGACATTCAAAAGCTCTTTGCAGTTTTATACTAAAAGGAATTGAGGTAGCTTCTTAAAATTTGTTTAGACTGATTTTATTTATATGTATGAGTATTTTCACTTGCAAATGTATCTGTTTATCACATGCATCTCTTGTACCCACACAGGTCAAAAGGGAGTATAGGATCCCTTGCAATTGGAGTTATAGCTGGCTTTGAGCCACCAAATGGGTACCAGGTCTGAGCCTGTGTCTTCTGTATAAGCAGCAGGTGGTTTTGACCTCTGAACCACTTTCAGCCTCCTAAGGCACTTGCTTGTAGTGCAGACCTTTAAGTCTACCCCTGACTTCTCAGCTCTCATGATGAAATGAACCGAACTGAAAAGACTAGATCTAAGTCTAGCTAGAAAGGGTAAGTGGGGACTCCAGATGACGTCATTCATCCTTTCCCTACTTCCTGCTGAATCTCACTGCTCACGTGGCACACCTCTGAAAGGGAAGCTGCACTGTGCAACCTACATGAGGCATGTGGGGCTAACACAGAGAATTCTAAGCAGGAGATAGACTGTAAGTGGTGGTGGAAGAGAGTGAGCACCCTAGCCCAGGAGCCACTTGTATCCTATTAACTTTATTCCTAAGAGTTGAGTTGAGTAAACGGAGCCCAGGGTGACAGTGCATCAGAGGGGGTTTACACAACCTGCTGCTCCTAAAGTAGAACTGTAGGCTAGCCCCAGAAAAACTTACTCATACAATAATTTTTAAATGAACAAAACTTGGAACAGAAAAAAAAAAGGCACATCTTGTTTAGGACCTTGGATTTTGTATTATATGATCTATTAAACAATGAGACACTTGCGGATAGTGATAGTGTGTTGTCACTCTGACCTACCCCCGTAACAGGTATACAGTAGAGCCAGTAAACACTGTTAAATAAGTAAGGGAAAGATACACCACTCCATATTAATAATAATACCAGTTAAATAACAGTGCACAGGATGGCAAAGATAGCGTCAGCTGTGCAGGACGAACACAGATGAACAAGTGTATCTATATCTGTCTTTTGGGTTTGCAAAAATACCACCTTTAACTTAACCACTTTAACTTGACTACCCCTTTTTAACTAAAGATCCTGAAAGGATATTTTTGAGCATAACATTTAAAATATGCTTCATTCCTAATAAGTATTTATAACTATTCCCCCAAAATGAAATTTGTTTTCCCTTTAGTTTTATTTAATAGAATCGTCCCCTGGTGGTATAATTTTAGCCCCCGTCTTCAGAATGCATCTTTAGAATGCATCAAATTCTTAAAGGTCCACAATTTTCATTTTCAACCTGCTAAAATTTCAGTGGCCTATCCTTAGCCATAGAGTGTTAAAGTGTAATTTGGAATACTGGTGATCCAGTTGGTTATCTACTAACCTAGAACAGAGAGGAATAGGTGGGTTTTATACATTCAGGTACCTTGAGTTGTGTGAAAAATCTCTTTAAAGCTCTTCATGTGTCATGGCCAGAATTAGTAGACATCTTATCTCCTAAAGTAAGAACTTCTACCTTTGCCATATATTTGAAAAAAAAAAATGTATGCCATCATATGTCTGATTTACCCACCATAGAGATGTAAGCTATATTTGGAGTGATCTCTCCCATTTTTAAATATAGGTAGATAGATATTTAATTTTTAATTCTTTCCAGGATTTTGACAGGTTTCACATATGTTAATAGAAAACAGGCTTATTATTGAAGCACAGAGCTGCTTGTCACTGAAGCTTCATTAACACTGTTATCGCTGCCTGACATTTATCTTATAATTTTCTGGAGCTGACTGTTGTGTCTCCATGGAAACCTAAATTGCAATTGAAACAAGTATGATAATAAAGGCATCCACCAAGATTGACAGCAAGCAAAAACTAGTTACATTTGTTTATAGTTCCTTCAGTAGCTACAGCTAGAGACAGTGAAAATGTTCCTTGGGTACTTAGAATTAACTCTCTCCTGTCACAGTGCTACCTGGCTCAGCCTGTATGGCAAATTTATTATAACATCTTCAGCTATGATGTTGGAATCTTCTCAAGTCGTTATGAATTCTGAATGTAATATTTGCCCTGATCTTATTTCAACCCAAAAGAAACTGTTATCCCATTTTGCCACTATTCAGTGTTGTTCAGTCCAGATCTACCAGCTTGTGATAGTACAGGAGTAATTTCTTTTAGGGTGGAGGGAACAGCAATACTTATACTAATTTTTCCCTTGATGTTGAGAAATCTGAGCTCTCTCAAGTTCATGACTTCGTGTTGATTTGGCTTTTGCCTCAAAGCAAAGAGTCATGGAACTGGAGTAAGTCCAGAGTGAATTAATTTAAAATTAATTTCATTTTGGAAGACTCCATCTGGCTGTGTTTAGGAAAGGCACTTACACAGATATATAAACACATGATCGTCTGTATTCATTGTGCCAGATGTAATGTCAAAAATGAAGAAATGTCTCAAAAATTATCTGTGGGGAATTTTTATATAATGATATTCTGTCTCTTAGCATAAGAGCCATTGTGTGTGAGCACATTTAGTCTCATTTTAATTCTGTTTGTTTAGGGAGCTAGATCGGATGGTATACATTTTTAAGATTATGTAATTTAAATACCAAAGCCTATTGCTGATTTAAGATATTAGATCATTTTTATTGGTCAAGATACTAAAGATAATTTCTTATTGAAAAGAACAGGTATAAATTTCCAAATCAGTATGTTCTATTTGGTATTGATTAAGAGTGCCGACTATTAAGATTTTACAGAATCTTATACTTATATCTTAGTACTATATGGAATAGCATGTTTTTATAATCTTATGATATTTAATATTTACAACCTTTAAGACTTCTTGCCCTGTTAGGTCATTTCATTCATAGAAGTATGTATTGAAAAGAAACTGAAATAACATTAGAATTCTAGATGAAACCCTCCCTGACTACCTTATTCATGTCAAAATTGTACTCAATATTCTGCCTCCCTGACTTACTTTCCCAACTGAAATGATATTTCTGATTTAACATTTTTAACTTACTTTATGTCATTCATCAGGATTAAACCTCTGTCAGAGTATTCTATTCTCATTTTTCTAATAGGTTTATCCTCAATACCTTGAATAATGTTCTGATTGTGAGTCACTGCATACATATTTATTGTGGCTATATTTGAGTTAGACATTCCTGTTATCAAGAATTTCACAATTTTACACTATACCCAAGTAGAGGTTTAATGAATTATTGTTTCTGTATGTCTAGTAGTCAGAGAGTAGAAGTCAGAGCAAGAGCAAGCATTCAGTCTGCATTATGTACCTTTTCTCAGGACTATCAGATGTACCTGGAAAATGTAACCCATACAGTAAAGCACAGAACTCCAGAACTCCATGGCAGTGCTTAGGAGATGGTTTAGTGAGTGAGAATTCTTCATCCACAGCTTGGTAGAGTGTGAAAGGGAAGCGTAGATAGAGGAATGGCTTTGTATCATGGACTCCAGGATACACACCATAAGCATTGGTTGAATGGCTAGCCTGTTACCCTTTACAAGGCCAATACCACACTTGACCACCATCCCAACCAGGGATCTCTGCCAGAGTTCTCTCCTAGTGGCCCTCAGCCTTTGGTCTCACTTGCATGCTTAGGAGGAAGTGCTCCTAGGGCTCATCCCCTTTGTCAGCATTGCCTCACCCCCTCTCTCATCCTCCTGGTGCTCCTCCCCTCCTACTCTTTTCAGTCTCCTGGTCATCTAAGCGAAATAACAAGAGTTCACCATCCTTTGGCTTTGATTTGTTTAAATGTAAATATTGATCTTGACTATATTAGTCACTTGTTGCTGCCTTACTAAAAGACCATGCTATATATTTTGTTCTATTAAAGATCGTACCACTTTACATCTTGATTCTTATATGTGCTTCTGCTCATAAATAATATAAATTATATATTTTTCAGATATCTCTATTACACTTAGCATATGTCTGACATAAACAAGTCCTTAACAGTTAGAATGAGAAGCAGCTGAAGAGTTGCGTCCGTTGGTAAAGTGCTTGCCAAGGAAATCTGAGGACCTTACTTTGGATCCCCAGTGCTCCAACACACACACACACAAGCATGCACCCACATACACATACATACACACAAATTATAAAATGCAAACAGGAATGGGAAGAAATGACAAGGACTCTCTGTGGTTATAACTTGTAGGGTGCTTGAATTCTCCATAGAGCAATCATAGAGTCAGACTTGGATCCAGCATGCATGCAGTGAATAGGGGCTGATGGGAGGCTTCCTTGGGACCTGTCTTATACAGGACACTGCTTTCACTACAGTTGGAAAAACCTGCTCTGCAGGAAACCAGACATCATGTCTGTATTGTTTCTCCCTCTTTTGTGTGAAATTTATTTTTGTATTTTCTTATCTTGTTACTTTAAGTTAGATTATACACAGGTGAGCTAGGGAGTAAGAGGGAAAAATCAGTGTTCATTTTGGGAAGTGGGGACCCGCACTGATTTCCTGCAGTGTTTATCTTCATTTCATAACAATCTTAATTTTCAGTTCATTGATAGCCAAAATAATATCCTCTCAATCTTCCTAAAGAGCCATTTCAGTTCCTTTCCCACAGTGACAGGCACATTCAGCAGTCAGGTATGAGCAAGTAAAACAAACTGGGAAGACATTCTCAATTGGCAGCCTGAAGACTTCTGACCCTGTAAAGTGGAAGCAGTCGGCTGTCACTGGAGGGTGTGTCAGTGTGAGTCTGCACTTTGGAAAGATGAGGGTCTCTGTATCTCTTGTTTGAAATGATTGTTTCCCTGGTGCCATTTCTAAACATTCCTCAGAAATACCTATCTGCGTAGTGAAAATGCCGTCTGCTCAAGCCCCAAGGTCCACGGAACAGTTTCTGACAAAGCACAGCAGGAAAGGAAATTGTCCTTGAAGGCAGTCTGCAGCCAGTGCTTGGCAGCCTAGCCGGCAAGGGTTATTGTGTGCTCAGCCATCACGCACCCCCTGCATGCCTCCAAATTTACTTCTTTGTAGGGTTTCCCGCTTCCTGCCTTTTACTGGCAGTCAATGGAGACAAGGTAATCAGGTTTTCCTTTCACTCGGTGAGTCCAATGCTGGTATTCTGGGACCTTTCTTAAAGAGGAACGGTCCCTGTGAGTCAGGGTTACTTTTTACCCTGATAACAGATGTATAGCTTTCAGATCTCTGACCAAATACAATCCAGTATTAACTCTAGTGGTTTAGTAAAACATCCATGACAAGTGTGTTGTTTCTAAGTTGTTTATGAAAGAAAAAAATTTTCTTGTACACCCTTTAAAAAAACTTTTTATTGACTTTTTGTGAATTTCACATCATACACCCCAATCCTACCCTATCCCCCCATCCCTTCCTATCCACCCTCTGACCTTGCAACCTTCCCCCACCCAAAACACAAACAACAAGAACAACAATTCAAAACAAAAAAGCCCACATCTCATTGTGGAAGCTGTAGTGTATCACAGTGTGTCACACAGTGCAGCCTTTTGTCCACACACCTTTACTTGGAAATGTTCCCTGCAATGAGTCATTGATCTGGTTCAAGGCTCCTGCTACACCATCAATACTGGATCCTCACCGGCACTCCCCTCAGATGTTCTGTTGCTGTCCTGAGTCAAGGAGATCCATATCCTAAGCTGCTTTCACCCTGCTTGTTCCACCCCTTCATTTGTCCACATAGATGGGGTTCCAATAGGCCAACTCAAAGCCCTGGATCTGGGCCTGTGTAGTAGCTGACTTGGTCAACCTTGCAGCTCTTTGGCGCCCATACTACCTTCTCCAGTTCCCCAGCACAGCCCAGTAGCTCACTCAGTGCCCAGGCTGGCAAAAGGCAAGGCCAGCTCTTTGTCTCTCAAGGCTTTGGGGCCCGGCTCACCCCTACCCCCACCACCAGGGCTGGCTGTACTGTGCTTCCCAGGTGAGGTGTGGGGTCAGCATTCTAGAGTGCTGCAGCAGTGAGGGTCAGGGCTAGCTCTGCACAGCCCTTGGACAGCAACATTGTCCTAGGTGGCAGCCCAGTTCAGGGATGCCCCCATGGCCTTTGGCGGTAATATGAGCCATGGATATTGGCACAGACCCCGGCTGCTGCATGGCCATACACTGAGACATGGCCTTTAGTGGCAGCACAGGCCAGGACTTCTCCATGAGCTCAGGTGGCAGGACAGGCTTCTCAGCGCAGGCTATTTCTCTTCACTGTTGTGTCTTCAGCTCTACCTCTCTGTCACAGTGCTCAAACACATCAACTCACTCTCTGCCAGCTCTCCACCACTCTGAGTGGTTCCTGCTCTGAGTGGGCCATGTAGCAGGCAGGCCTCTGGGTGCCTTCCATCTGTCCTATATACTCTTACAACATTTCTTTTCCCCTCATTTTTTTTTACTAGAAATTTTCTTCATTTACATTTCAAAGGCTATCCTCTTTCCTAGTTTCCCCTCTGAAAATCCCTTATACCCTCTCCCCTCCCCCTGCTCCCCAACCTACCCACTCCCACTTCCTGGCCCTGGCATTCCCCTGTACTGGGGCATAGAATCTTCGCAAGAGGAAGGGCCTCTCCTCCCATTGATGGCCGAGTAGTCCATCCTCTGCTACATATGCAGCTAGAGACATGAGCTCTGGTGGTACTGGTTAGTTCATATTGCTGTTCCTCCTATAGTTGATGACCCCTTCAGCTCCTTGGGTACTTTCTCTAGATCCTTTATTGGGGATCCTCCCCTCATTTTTTGTAAAAATCTTATGGGCAAGCAATATTACATGTATGTGTACATAAAGTAACCTTGAATTTTTTCTTCAGAGTAACACAAGCTAATTTACTTAAAATTTGATGATTGAAAGGAATTTTTATCTCCTTCAGATATTTTGAGTATTATTTATTCCAGTTAATCTTCCATGAAGTTTTTGGTTGCTGATATAGTACCATTTCACCCCAGAGAATGTAGGCCCTTATTTTATAATTGGCATGCCTGTAATTCAAAAGGTTCTGCTATACATGGTAAGTGTTAACAGTGTCTTCCAAGTATATACAGGAGCATCATTATTGTTACATGTTATGTAACAACCTAGGTATAGTTAGGACACGTGTGGGTAGCTTGGCTTCTAAAGACTCTATATGGTGTTTTTGCCTGGTTCCTGGTTGCCATGCTGCCATTCTGTGGAGAAGATAATGTTCTTTTTAAATGACCAACACTGCCCAGATGGACAGTGCAGAAGACTTTTAGTACTGCTGAATTTCATGCCCATCCTGTACCCTTCTAGAAGCACCAGACATGTTGCCAGTCCTTTCTTCCTCTGTTGCCTTATGCAGCTCTGTCCTGGATAGTTTGCCATGACAACCAAACAGCCTAGTCTTTTGTGTGCTCTCTCTTAAGTACACGTGGTATTAGATAATTATTCCTAAACCTGTGTAAAGAGTGGCTTTGTCAGCTGACTGAAATGATGAGATGCAGCTCATTTTGTTAGGAAGAACGTTGGGACATATTGAGAGAGATGGCTCTTTGGTAGCACCCTTGGCAGTTGGCCACTCACAGTTCCATCTAAGCCTGTGTTGCTCCCCACAGCATACATGACACCTTGTCAACTCTCTGGCCTGTATGTATATGCCTTGAGCTTTGGGGATTAAATTAGACACAGGATGTGGAATTATACTACAGTTTCAAGCAGCTGGTTATAATGTCTAAATTATCTTTTCAGTAAGTCATTCTCTGCATCCAACACACTGGAAATAGCACATTTTTTAAAACATTAATGCAAGTATTTATATGAATACAAGTATTTATATTTCTTATAGTCTTTTTGTAGAAATTATAACCATATGTTATAATTTATGTTTAAATAAATTACTATTTGTTCTCTTTGGTTTACAGTGGGATGAATGAGGTACAGAGGAGTTGTTTGATTTTCCTTGAGGGCACACAGTTAAATTGATGCTGAGCCAAGGCTAGCTCCTTTGGCCCGTTATCTGCTTATGGTTATGCAACTCAACTTTAATAGTATTTTCAAAACGGCGCCCTCAGAATAATATGTTTAGGTGAGTCTCAGCTCTAGCTAATGTTTTAAAAGGAGGAAAGAAGGTATATTTCTTTCTAGAGCTACCTAAATAAAATTAATAAAATGTGTTTATATAGTTGCCTTAACCATAGTTGAGTACTCAGTGGCAATATGTACTGTCTGGCATACTGCAGTAGGCTAGTGATAGGGATATAGAGGTAGGGATCATTTCTATCAGCACGGACCTGGATTGAACCAATACACTCATCCCAAGAAATAAAAACAGTAAGGTAAAGACCAAACAAATAACAGGGTAAAAACAATGTTATTATTTACTAAGACCAAGAAGATCAGCTATCTTCAGACAAAGGTATTCAGAGACAGGATTTTTTTTGTTTTTTTTACATAGTAGTTTTGGCTTTGTAAGTTTGTTGCTTTTTTTTGAGATAAAGGAAATTAAATATAGAAAACAAATATAGGATAAAATACAAAATCAAAGATCTGTTTCTTTGCTTCCAGTCTTGAAAAGGAAACTTGAAAATTTTTAGGCCTTATAAAATGTTTTCCTGAAGTTAATAATAATAATACATTGAACCACTTCTATTGAATGGTACCCTGCTTTCTCAGAGGACACACGGATGGGTTCGCATGTTCTCTGTTGATCTGATTTCTTTTTGCTAGGAAATGGAGTAGGGAAGTAGGTCAGTGCAGTGCTGGAAGCTGCATGTGAGCCCTCAAGTGGCCCTCCCACTAGCGTCACTTTTCATCCTAACTCTGAGGCTCATGCCAGCAGTGTCCCTGACCACGTGCTCTCTGACTTATGCTCCCGTGCCACTTGGCACCTGTCCTAGAGGAATCATAGAATAGGTCCTTTGCCAAGGGCAAAACACAATTGGTATTCAGGGTCCTGTTGAAGTTTTCAGGCAAGGTGCCCACAGACGTATATGTTTGTGTCCAAGGTTTGCTAGTGGCCACAGAGTCTCATGAAACACCACTACCTCAGGGTTTCTCCAGAGAAGTTTAGTTCATGGAACAAGAAGGGCAGACAATTGGCTTTTAAATCTTACTGTATCCATATTTTACAGTGTGTTTTCTCATAGAGATTACATTGGGGAAAGGCACCTTACTTCTGTGGACCTCATTTGCTTCCTTTCTAAAATGAAGATGATTCCAAAGAGCTATTATGTTATTGTGTGTCAGATACTTGGCAGAGGTTTCTGGCAGATGGTAGGCCCTCTATTAATATTATTTAGATTTGAATCTAAAGTTGTACACTGTAGAAGGCACTATACTGTGTTCCTTGGAAAGTACGGAATAAGAAAAGCAAGCTAGTCCTAGTATTCCAAGTCATGCAGACTCTTTTCTGACAAAGCTCTTAGTAGAGGGTTTTGCTGAGATGGCTGTATATGTATCTATAATTATCTATGACAAGTACCTTGGATACCTATGGTCCCTGGCAAGAACCCCCCCAAGCTTAACTTAAACCATGATTGACACATGATCTTTGGCCAACTCGGAAGTCCCTGTCCTACAGCCACATGAGAAAGAACCGAAGTCAGCAGGTTAACAAGAAATATTCCTCAGCCAAGAGAAAAGACGCAGAGTCCAAAGAAGGTCAAGTGTATTAAAACAAAGATAACAAAATTGTTATACACCAAAATGCAAAGTAATAATAAGAGGGTCATTGTCGTATGAATAGCCCAAATAAATGTTTTTGATTGGGAGTGTTTGGTGGTGGTTTTAGTTTATACTATATGGCTACATTTTCCTACAGACAGAATTATTGTACACTTCCCAAATGATCATTTGCAAGATGGCAGACAAGAAAGATATAAAAAGGATACGTGGCAGCTACTCAGCGGAGTGACTTTCTAGAAGTAGAGAAAAAAGGCTCTGGACAGATGGTGATCTTCTTCTGTGGTAATTGAGAAGGTGTGAGTCTCAAAGCAGCCTTAAAGACTCGTGAACCGGGTGGTTCGCAGCTAGTTTCCCAGAGATAGGAGAGTGGTGTGTGTGCATTTTCCCAGAATTCCTGTTCTTATTTGGGAGTGTGATTCAAGAAACCCAGTAGGACTTGCTTTGGAATTTGTCTTTGATTTGTTTTGAGCTGTCTGTACTCCACTCAAGCCATACTGTACAGAATGTTTAGCCACATGGTGGATTAGAAATACTTAGCAGTTTGGGACCCAGGGGCATAGATTTGGATTCTAACTTTAGTTCATAATCTGGTATCCTTAGGAAGAGAACTTATTTCTCAGATGTTGGCATTTGAAAAACTACTTTCTCATAGGGTTGTCTTAAAGATTAAAAATTTAAATCACTGCCAGATGTAGTTGTTCACCCATGGAATCCTAACTCTTGTTAAGCAGAAGCAAGCAGATCTCTCTGAGTTCAAGGTCAGGCTGTTTGTTCTATATAGCCAGTTCAGGCCAGGCAGCCAAGTCTACAAAGTAAGACTGAAAACACACACACACACACACACACACACACACACACAAAGAACCAAGACCAATTTTTTTTTTAAAGTAATGTAGAATAGCATAGTATTGGTATATATAAGATACTATTATACTATTATTACTAAAGATGTGAGTCATATTTGGATTTACACCAAAAGAATTTTTAAGTAAAAAATAGATTTATGGTGATTACTTGTGGTGAGTGTGTAAAGGAAACGCATTCACAGTGAGAATAGCAAGACATTTATAGAACATTCTGGGCTATGTGCCTCTATGAGGTGTTATCTGTTGTTGCCATTTTATAGATGAAGGATCTGAAGCTCCAAGTAGCACAGTAGAAGGCAGTGCTGTCAGGGTACAGAGCCCATGTATTTGCCCTTTGAATGGTAAGAGGTCCAAGGTGTCTAGGACAGACAACCAACTGGGAGACATGAAGTGAGCACTTTGTACTGTAGGAAGACCAAAGGAGCTCTGGGTAGCTTCCCTCCTCCTTTGATTCCTTAGTTTCTGTTATTTGGTAAACCATAAAAGGATTGTTCATTTGTGATGTGAGCATTAATTAGTGCTTGCTCCAGAACTCTGTTTAGATATTAGACAACTATACTGCAGTCTAACTCTTGCTCTATATGAGTCATTGTCCAACTTCCGCTTTCTGTTAACTTAGACTTGTGGCAATACCTTCCTCTTCTCATCTAGCTGGTTGTCAACAGCAGTAACCACGAGTCCTTCCTGTCCCAAAAGTAAGTCTTGCCACACTCTCAGCTTTCAAAGTGCTATAAACATGGCATCCTCTACTGCAAAGGGCTGCGCCACCTCACCCTGTGCAGTCACAGCCCCCAGCTCCATCTCAGTGATGGGAAATAAGATAGATGTGTGAAAGCAAGATAAATGGTCTAGGGTAATATAAACAAGCATTGTATTATACCTGAATTGTTAAAAAAAAGATTTTGTATTCAATATTTTATTCAGTAGAGTATTTTTATAACAATAAGATTGATTAGCAAATGCTCTAAAAATGTATCATGTTACTTCAGTGATAAAAAACAAAGTGGTCACATGGGGAGGTGGTAGAGATGTAGAGATCAAGGCAACACCTAGTGAAGGGGGTCTGACATTGCCTCTCTGAATTGAGTATTTTTGGGTTTGGTTTTTTTTTTTTTTTTTTTCATTCTACAAGGACACAGCTTTTGAGGGAGGGGGTTGTCTATGTGAATGTGACAAACTTTTCAGTATGTAGATTAGGTTGTCCTCAAATTCAGGAACTGCCTTCCATAGCTCCCAGTTTTTCCCATGCTAAAGAGTGCAGGCATGCTTTAGGGATAGGGGGCACTCAGGTGTAATGAGTTTAGACCTGCAGCATCTTTAAAGTGTTCTTTTTGTTTGTCTGTTTCTTGCAACAAAATAAGGAACTCTGCTTAAGATCTTTTTCTAGTGCATTTTTGGTATTTCGCAGAGGCAACAGTGAAATCACACCTGCTTAGTGTTTCTTCTTTCTGACATGATTAAATAGTGAAGTGGTCGCCTGCTTAAAAGGCTGTAGCTACTGGGCTGCATTTCCACAGACTGATGAAGCATCTTCAGAGGCATTTAGCATTCTAAAGAGAAGACCTGGGGTATAGACAGTGTGTTAGTTAGGTGGGGGTTATAAAGAAAGGGTATAAAGAAATGACTTCATTATATCAGGTTTGTGACAAGTGTTCTCTCCCAAATTTGGGTCTGGGAAATGATAGGAAGACATATAAAAGCTTATGCTTTCATCCTTTGTATCCACCCCAAATATTTACTGAAGCTAGGAGAAGAAAAAGCAGACCTTTTTCTTCTCTTTCCCAAACGTGTGATTGTTTAGAACTTAAGTGCAACATCTGGAAGTCAGATATACAGAGAACAATTTATGGAGTGTGAAAGATTTGAAATATTCAGTGTCCTTTAGTGGGAACTCAACTTTCTGTGGTGTATTTTTTCCCCAACACAAAGCAAGCAATTCTGAGATCACTTTTGCCTCTCTGAATTAAGCCCTTTGTGCTTGGGTCCCATAAACAATGTGCTTTTTAAAGGGGAGCCCCCCCCCATGCTCTGGCCCTTTTCTCCAGTGCAAGCAGCCAATCAGCTGCACTGAGCTGCATAGCTGGAGCGCTTTCCATTCTGAGCAGCAACAACGTACTAATTTGATGCACACATGGATGCCTCTCGCACTCTGCAAATTCATCATCAGCATCTTGCATTAGTCATCTGATGGACTGCCAAGTGTTTCATTTTCTTTCCATGTGACTTTATTATTACCACCTCTCTTCCAAAACCTCTGAAAAAGGGCGGGGAATGGGGGAGAGGGTGAGAAATCCAGCAGAATCCAGCTCTGCCTTTCTTTCTCAGGGATAACCAGTGCCGAGCTGATAATGCTGCCGATTTGTGATGTGTTGATGGCAGCCTTGCCAATTGAGACCTGCACTTAACTTGCAGCTGCCTCCCAAGCCTGGGTTTTGAGATGCCCATGCCCTGGGTGACAGGCGGCCAGTCACTGCCCTGTGCTCCGGAGTCAATGCTGAACAGCAGCAGCGTGCAGTGAAAGCATCACGCTGCTGCTGAGAAGCAACCTAATGGTGCCTCTGCTTTGTTTTACTTCATCAAATGTCTACGACTCATTAGGCACTTTCCCCTGTGCTCCTCTTCCTCTTTCCGCCTCCTCACCCCCAACCCCCACTATTTTTTCTTCCTGTCCTTCACCCTGAAGCCCTAACTCTGGCTCCTGGTTCCGTTTTTGACAGTAACGGCACAGCCAACAAGATGAACGGAGCTTTGGATCATTCAGACCAGCCAGACCCAGATGCCATTAAGATGTTTGTCGGACAGATCCCTAGGTCCTGGTCGGAAAAGGAGCTGAAAGAACTTTTTGAGCCTTATGGAGCTGTCTACCAGATCAACGTCCTCCGGGACCGGAGTCAGAACCCTCCCCAGAGTAAAGGTACAAAAAGCATGTGGTGCATGGGGTAGGGGTCACTCAGCTGTCAGGGCGGGTTTGGTAACTGGTGTGGGCACCCCTGAGCTGGCTAGATATCCTAGAACCCTCAGAATGCAGGGCAGGAGAGAGGGCGACAAAGAGAAAGGCAGGGCAGGCTGAGAGCAGCTGGTGCCTCCAGCCCTGGTGTTCTGGCTGTGCCTCAGGGCTCCTCCCAGAATTCCCGCCTGCTGGGACAGGTGGGACTCAAGAAGGAGGGCAGAAATGCTGCCCAGCTTTTTATGGTCTCCTGATTGCTCCTATGAGGTCACATTCTAAGCAATGTGATCTCTGGGCGGAGTTGCTGCTGCTTTAAGGAATGGTCTTTCTAAGCCTTGTACTTGAGGAGCTAACTCTTTCTGTGCTACTTTTCATGATTTCTCATGTAATCACCAGTAGATTACACTTTCCTGCAGCCTGTGGAGACCTTGAAGTGACCTGCAAACAGTGGTGGGAGAGAGAAAGGGTTCACCTTGAGGACAGGTGCCCATTCTTTGGGGCACCAGAGATCATTAAGAGAACTGTGCCTGCTTGAACAAGGGGCAGTGCCCTAGTGGCATAGGTAGTTAACACACCTTCAGAATAGTCAAGGCGTACACCCTTAACAGAGGTAAGATCAAAGGGAAAAGTTTGATGCTTGTTACTGCCTCCATTTTAAGATAATGGTGATTGGGTAGAGGTTGTAATTATTGAAATAGAGGCCAAGAATTTGGTTGATGCTTCTGTGTTTTTAAGTCCTCCATTGTCGGCTCTGTATAGACTACATTTTAAATGCCTCCTCGACTGCTACCACTTGGTTTCTGTTGCTATTTTAACCTTTTTGCTTTAGTGACTTGGTTCTTTTTTCATCTCTCTTCTCAGGGCCTCTTTCCTAAGGATATCACAGTTCCTTTTTCTCTGGGCTTTACTATTTCTTTCCAGCTTGTTGTTTTATTTTCATGTGCATCTTGTAAGAGGGAGCTCCTCTTCTGGCTTGTACGTGCTATTTAGTTAGGCACATGAACCTTACCTTACACTTTTTCTGAGCCTTTTAAAAATAAAAGAATAAGAAAACTTTAAGGTTAATAGTCTGTAATTCTGTGGAGTGCTGAACTATCTCCTGTCCTTTATGGTACTGAGGTCTACTGGGCTTTGGGAAACTTTTTAATTTAAAAGCCCAAAGATTTGTAAAGGTAGACAAACCCACCTTCACATTTTGTTAATAAAGTAGTTCTCTCCCGAACATAACATTTAACACAATGGCTGTTTTTAAAAGACTAGAATGTTGTACCTACAAACAATATTGCCTATAATTAGATAAATAGGCTCTAATATCTAATATCAGTGAACTGTGAAACCACAGAAATCAGAGTTATGTTAGAAACCTTTGTGAGTATTTACATGTTTTCCACACAAAGAAATTAGGACTTCACTGTAATATTTTCATACTATCCTACATATGAGAGACACCATAATGCATGGTTCTGGACTAATTAGTTTTCAAACAAGTCCTTTAACTTTACCTAAAGTAGTACCCAAAAGAACTGAGTCACAGCAGCAGGCAATCTGCATCTTCTCCTCGGAAAATGGAACCCTGATATTGGCTTTATTGGCCTTTTTCAAAAGGATGAATGGCAAGATACCCAGAAGTCAATTGTTACTATGATGCCGGATTGCTTGCTTTCTATCTTCTGAATATGTGTTTCTTACATTGGTCCCAAGACCTTTCTCCCAGTCAAGTATATTCTATGTATGGCCTAGTCATGTGTTCCTTTGAGCAATACCTAATCCAGACTACATTTGAGACTACATATTTTCTCAACTTCTGTTCACTGGTTTTTCTATGTAATTAAGAAGGTCAAGCTTTTGAAGAGGGAGAGAAACTAAATACAGGGACTCTGCGGTGCATGTGCAACATATCAGACTCTCTACTGAGTGCTTTATATGTGCTTCCATTTAGCTTTTACCAAAAGTTGGGAGGTAGAGAGTATCAGTCACAGTTTACAGATGAGGATGCCAAGGCTGAGGAAAGTGTGGAAATGGAGCCTAGTTTTCCCAGCTAGTAGAAACTTTCTGGACACAGTTCATCAGTCTTCAGAAGCTTAACTGTTTTGTCTCTCAGTGAGATGAGATTAAAAAGAAACAAAAGCATCATCTGCTTCATTTCATGGCTTCATTTTCATAGCTAAGTGTCCCCAAGTGGAAAGACTGTGTTTCTCCCTTTAAGAGTACTGATGGTTTCATTTCTGCCTTTGTGTTTAGTTTTTTTACTCATGGGTTTAGATTGTACATCTCTCCAACTCATGGTATTATGGGATAGGAGTTAGAGATGAAATCATTCAAATCTTACCTTTGGAAATGCAGGTCAGCTTCTATTCCTGTGAACTGAAGTCTCCGATCAAATATTGCTTGAAATATAGGGGCTGTCAGCCAAGGCTTGAAAGGGCTTCTGTTGTACAGGCATCTCTGCTGTGATGGGATTTGGGCCCTGTAATGACATTGTTCTCAGAGGCAAACAGTTCTTAGCTGCTTACATGTAGAAAGCAACAGCTACCATTTTCTTTGCGTCACTATCCATGTATACCACATATAATTTTACCTGTTAATATGTAAAACTGAATCCCAAATTTACATTGATTTTGACTCTGTCAGCAGAGTACAGTTACCATGTTTACACAGTATTGATGCCAGACCCTCAAAAACTAGAATTACTGGAGGCTTTGTTTAAATGTGATTTAAATTACCTAAGCAAGGCTTTTGGATGGCCTTGATTCATTGCCTCATTGGCCTTGATGGTTCCAAGGAAAGAGGCAAAAGTTACACGACTACTTAATCCAGGTGAGTTAGGATTTTCTTTTTCTTTGCATCCTATGTTCTCTTTAATCTTGAGGAGTAAAAGCTTTGCCCTGTTTTCATTCTTTAAGAATTGAAGTGTAAGCCATTTCTTCTTCTTTTTTCCCTCTTCTTCCTCCTCTTCCTCCTCCTCTTCCTCCTCCTCTTCCTCTTCCTCTTTCTTACAGATGCATTATTCAAGCAGATTCAGAAACTAGGAACTCTAAGACTGTCTTACCCTTTTAAGATTTAAGAGGAAATTTTTTTTAATCCCCATTTTATTTGTGTACATGTTTGTGTACAGCCATGTGAGAACACACATGTGGAGATCATAGGATGACCTTAGGTGTCAGGCCTTGCCTTCCACCTTATTTGATCTCTTTCTTCTTTGTTCCAGTGTGTGCCAGCCACACTTTGGAAGCTGCCTTTTGGAGGCAGTCTTTCCTCTCATCTCTATGTAGGAATGCTCCAGTTACAAATGTGTGCTACTACACTTGGCTTTCCATGGATCTGCAGAGCTGAACTCAGATAGCTCTCGTATTTGTATAGCAAGTGGTTTACTCGCTGAACCATCTCCTCAGCCCAAGAGGAGCATGTTTTATTCCACGATTATCAGCCACTTCTACAGATGATGAGAAATAGTACAGAGTAGGTAAAACATGGCCTTTAAAACCAGACATGCATAAATCCACTTCCTGGCTCTGATTCCCTATAAGTATTTCACTGGGCAGTTCAGTTAGTCATATCAAAATAATGGGAACAGTCCTCATAGAATGCTAAGTTAGTGATAGCCATGCTGGAATACGGTAGGAACCTAATATAAGAGATTATCATTCTAATTGTTAATCTTCATCATAACTGTCTTTTCAAAACTTAAAAATCTAAGAAAAACAATAAAGTAAACACATGGATCACTACAATAAAAGAATAGGGTAATAGTAACTAGAAAAGAAGATATACATACTGAAATTAGAGTTCACAGAAGAAAGAAATGAATTTTATTTTATGAGATATAGGAATAGGAAGCATCTTTACCAAAATTTAAAACCACTAATGGAATTTTAGTAAATAGAGTTGATATTAAATGTTACAAGTGGATGGACTTAGCATAATTTAGAGAGGGAGAGAGAGGGGTGGGGGTGGCAGAGCATAGTCTGAAATGAAATGGAAAAAAGGCAAATCACAAAGCTAAGAATTTATAACATAGGGCCAGGTTTTAGAGAGTCTTTGTTCTAGGATTTAAAAAAAATAAGATTTCTCTTTTAGGTAAAGGGAGATCTGGAAATGTTACTTAAGCAAAAAGCAAAAAAGAAGTGAGTTCTGTGTGCTGTGCTCAGAGAAGGGTGCTGCTGTGAATGTAAGGGAAAGGAGTGAGTGGCTGGGCACAGTCAGCAGTGGAAAGAAGGAACTGGTAAATAAATTAGAGCAGTGGGGAGGGAGAAGCCATGGTGTGTGTGGAAGAAATGGGGAAGAAGTCCACATTGGTGACAGCAGTGATAAGGAGAGAATTTTGGAACCACAAAACCATTTTAATTTTGAGGTGCCCCAGAAGGGTCAAGAAGAATGAGGGCCAAGAAAATACGTTGAATGTTGTGCTGGTGAGGACTAAGCAGCATTTCAAAAGCAAGGTGGCAGTTTAAGCAAAGAGGAGTTGAGAGTGTATGCATGGGGTCATGAGTATAGATGCCCTTACTGGCGGCGCTCTGAACATGAAAAGCCACTGTATACATGTACTGCTGATGTTACTGCTACTGCAGTTAATGGAAAGACAGAACAAAGATGGTCATAGAAATACAAACCCCACCTGATTCAGGGCTCATGAAGAGAAAGAAGGGAAAGCTGAAGAACATCAGTAGAAGGATTAAAGAGACTTAATTTGAGACAGCAGTACAGTTAGGAGGAACTAACATTTAGAAAATGTCAGCATAGAGGAAGAAATACAGTATTTAGTAGATAATACTTAGTAGCGATGCCCCTCTGGTTTTGTAGTAAATAGCAAATTTCTGAGAGATACTGGGGATTTATAAAGAATAGACTTTATTGGTTTGGAAAATTAAACAGAAGAACTATTGAAAAGCAGAAAGGACCCTGATGCACTCAGATTGTGTTTTACAATGGGCCCTAAGAGGCTGTGGTTCTGGAGAACTTCAGGAGGCAAGGAAAGACAACTTGTTAGTGATCTGTAAACAGGCAGAGAATTGGAATCACAGAGAACCTGAGGATGGGGTAGCTAACCTGATATGGTAAAGGACCGAAAGGGTAGCAGATACGTTGGAATATGTTGTCCAAGGTCTAAAGTATAGAGACAGTGAAGCTGAAAGATTATACCTTTGTCTCAGAGAAAAAGGAAGAATTTCATGCTGGAAGAAGTGGAGATACTGTGTTCAAGACCAAACATGGGACTTATAACTACTACTAACGAAATATGTGGGTTGGACCAAAATCAAAATGGCCTCTGAAGAAACATGCTCTATAATGAAAGCTGTCTGTTTTTCTAAATTTAAATTAATATTCTGATTTTACAGGAATGAAAAATAACTGATTAAATTAAAATAACTTACCCTTTGAGACGGTTAGTCAGGAATAGAACCACAGCCCTAATACAGTGCACTGCTGATCACATTTACTGCGTCTTCTTTAATGACTTCTAAGCCAAGACATAAAAAAAGTGGAAGTGATTTGTGTTGACTCTCCATATAGTCCAGGCCAGAAAACCAAAACTTCCCTTTTTTCATGAAGTGTGTTAGGAGAGCATCAGTAATGCAGCTGTGCACCCCTGCATTGCTCAGAGCTGTGTTTTCTGGGTGAAACAAAGGTTAAATTCGTATCTCCATTGGGCAGAGATCTCACCTGCATGTTTCCAAAGAGCAGCTCCCACAATGCTTAGGACACTGCTCCAGTGTCTTCTTCCTTTCAGTCAGGCTGCTGTTCCTTCCAATGACTGGGAGACTGGCCCATTGATTTTAGGATGTGATGGCAAGGCCTGTCTTTCCATCTCATAGACCTCATTCACTGTTTGAGAGTTATCCATTAATGCAATCTAGCTTTGGCCTGCTCTGTCCTTATTCAGTACCTTAGGTAAGTTTCTTGAGAGTGAGGCTCAATGGCCAGCGAGTGAGGAGTGACAGGAAGACACCAAGGCCTGACTGTTCTTATAATTTCAGAATTGGGCAGAGTGACAGCTCACAGTCCAGAGGACTCTTCTTGTTCTGGTAGAATGAGCATGGGCTCTGGAGACAGGAGACTTACTTACAACTGTAAGATAGCTCAGAATGAATCTCCATTTCTGATACTTATGACTGTAAGATAGCTCAGAATGAACCTCCCATTTTTTTTTTATCCACGTGATAGAGGTAATACCTACCATTGGAAGATGTCTTACATATTCAATAAATAACAAATATGAATGTTGTCAGTATAGTACAATGGCACTTGATCATCTTACAAGCTATATTCTTCTCAGAAAATGTTACAGGTTTATAAAGAATACCCTTGGCCAGTTTATGTTATGGTTCTAGGGGTACAGAGGCTGCAATGAGGTGCTAAAATACGATTCTACATTTTGTGCCATTCCTTTCTTCCTGAAACCTCTATCAGACCCTTAAGTAATACACATGGGTCTATGCCACCACATCTATCTGTCCTACATTTCTTAAAAGGTAAGATGATACACTGGATCATGTGGGACTGTCCTATTTTTAGTGGTCCTCAGGAAGAATTCTTTTATCCTAACAGAAGTCTCTGTATTACTTACCATCATACTTCTTCATTATTAACTGACTGAGGACCAGCAGGGTAAATATAAAACACAAGCAGAATTTCTATGTACGTGTATGCAGAAATCCTAATCCTGCCTTGTGAAAGATGGGTACTCGTTACATCATATGGTTATGTTAAAAAGAATCATTAGAGGGCTAGGAAAATGGCTTAATGAGGGCAAAGTGCTTGCTATGAGTGTGTGAGGACCTGAATTCAAGTTCCCGGGTCCTTTGTAAAGCTGGATATGATAGTGTGCATCTGTAATCCCAGTGCCTGGAGACAGAAGACTTCTCCCAAAACTCATGCTGCACTCACATACATGAACAGGAACAATTATACATGTGTACATACATTACACCACACAAAAATAAATGAAAGAATTAACAATGTAGATTTTTATCAAATGGAATTTTAAATATCACCCATTGGATGATTTGAGGTAAAGGACTGAGAAATGCAAAATAATTTTCTTTACGTTCTCGTAAGAAGGAATCCTTTCTAATGGCTCATACTGTGGAGAGGGTGGCTGAGATATGTTTGATTTCTGTAACTTCGATCAAAGGGCAGTTTCTACCATAGCAAATAATATTTACCATGGGTACATTTGATCTTTATCTCTGGAGAGAAAAGAAGAGGAAAGGGAATGAGAGAAATACAGAACACACAGACTGCCAGTATCAAAGCCAGTATCAAAGAGGACAAGAAATTACTCAAGACTGCCTCTGACTATTTTGTTTTGCTTCTCCTCTGTCTGGAACATTAAACCTTCAGCAAGGCCCCAGTTGTCTTGTCCCTGGTAGATCTAGGTTTCTGAAATTACAGCTTCCAAAGACTTAAAGAGTACAGACTTTGGACAGAAGAGGAAAGCTTGTTTTGGTAGAAATCTCACATGAGAGAAAACCGAGGGCTCATGACTCGTGTCTCTCCGAATGCCTCCAGCACATATTGCTGGCTGTATGTAGACTGACTTCTAGACAGCCTCGCTGTTTGCCTTTGCCACTTTATGTTGATGCCTTGCCTGCTGAGAAGTCACACTCGCCTTTCAGTGACACCCGGTGAGATTCTCTGTGGTAGAGAAGCTGTAGCACCATCACACAATTGTGCCACTTAGCTGGCCAGGCTGGGGGACATTATGAAACCAGTTCTTTGGAAATAAGCAGTCCAGCTTCCTCGCCAGAAAGATGTCCTCCATACGGCAATCCCGTTACTTATTTGGAAGAATTGCCTTCAGCATTGCCAGAGAACTGTCACGGTGTGCCTTACTTCCCCACTTTGGATCCAGTGATCCTAGAAATTCACACATTCTAATTAAAATGCTTATTTTCTTCTATCTTCAAACCTTACTTCTGACAAAAGTTTTAAATTGATTTTAAAAGTCTTTGAAATGTGCATACTAAAAATAATGTCACATACCTTTTGATAGTGCCGGTTATCCTTCATAACTCTAACCACTGTGAGATGTGCAATTATGCTAGTGCAGTTAATACCACTTTTTATTCTTACATATATTACCCAAAGTGCTAAGAACGTTTATTTAGACTTAAGATCTCAGATTATAGGTTCTTCATCCTAATTTTAGTGATTCTGGAACCACCTATTCTTACCTTTATTTTCCAATATTGGTTAACCCAAACTTTTTTACAAGACATGTTCTTCCTCCAGTTACAAGTAGACATCCTGAAGGTTCCACTGTGACTATATATAGAACAATCATCATGATCATCAAAACCTTTGAAAACTACCAAGTAATTAGATAACTAGACAAATGGGAAAGTAGAAATTAACCTAAAATAATACTGTCTTAAAATGATTTGTTTGGGTAGCAAAAATGATAGATGCTAGTATATTGGCTTTTATGAAAGTTGGTTAAAGAAATTGAAAATATTTGACCCATATTGTAAAGCTCTGTAGAAAATTAACTTTAGGAGTCTCAGTGATACTTTAGGGTTAACATTAGAAACACTCTGACGGAAAACTAGAACAGTTAGACATATTAAAGAACTGGCCTCGGGTCAACTTTGCTGAGTACATACTATAGAGAGAGGAGCACAGGAGGCACATGGGAGATGATGGCACTATGGTGGGCTGCATTCTCCAGGCTTCCTTTTATCTTGAGTTGGGTGGTCAGCTACATGGAAATGGGATGCAAAGTAGCAGGTTTCCCTCCACAGAGCTGATCTGTGAATGGGGACAAACCATGGTAAAAAAACCATCAAGGTAGCAGTTCACACACCACAGAAGTTGATATCTAAGATCAGTGTTTTTTCACTCTATTTGTAAAAGACTGAGAGAGAAGTTTCTACTAATCCACTATTCACACTCTGGCATTAACTCAAATTAGAGAAACTCATAATATATACTTCAGGCAGTGATTATGTTGAAGAATAAAGAAACATAATTTCTCTATTCATATTAAAAGATTATAAGCTGGAATCAGAGAACAGAAGTAAAGGGTTACAATGGAATGTTCTGTGATGATACCCTTCATCTCTCCTGGAGTCTCAGCATTATAAAGCATTTTTAGGTGAGTATGCCTTAGGTTTCTGAAGCAGATTCTGTAACCCAACCTGCCAAGCGACCAAGAAGTGTCTTCTACAGGATCCAAAAAGTGCAGCTGGTTTTTCACCCTCTTTCTCCATTTTAACTTTGTTTTGAAGTATAGATGCTACTATAATTCGATGGAGATCATATTTATAGACATATAGAAAGTTATATGAGTACTATAGGCATTGAAGTGTGTAGGAAAGGGTATCTGACAGGATAATGAGCCAGACCGCTCCCCAGTCGCTCAGTGTTACAAGTGACTCCAGAAGCAGAAGCAAGCTGGACGGAGCAGGCAGCTTAATCACTTTTTACCATGCAGAGCCTTTTTGCTGCTATCTAGGACACCATGGCCAGTATTAGCAAGTATTATTGAAGTTACATCAAGTAGATGGAGGCATTCCAAAGGGGAGCAGTGTGAGTCACAAAGTCTGGAAGGTGGACCACATGGAAAGGTCTAGCAGGTTAACTTCAAAGGACTGAACAGTAAGCCAGAAGGGTAAAAAGAGGGGAAACCCATAGCAAGGAATTAAGATGAGGGGCTGGGTTCTCAAAAAAAGAGGTCTGATTGAAGTTTCAAAGATCCTAAAGTATGGAGTGAGGCTCTGTATAGATAAGCTCTTTGAATTAATACTAAACCATGGGATTCTGGTGCTTATACTTGAAATGTTGGAACATCAGGTAAAGTAGAGTATGAGCCAAACTTTTATATAGAAGTGGTAAACATAGAGCACTGTATAAAAGTTAAGAAGGTGAGGGTGCAGCAGCTAACTTCTCTGTTCTCAAGAGTGGACCTTGCCCATCTGTCTTAAAAGAGCTGATGCAAAACCCTTTGTAATGATGATTTGAAGGTTAAGATATCATGGAAAGGGAAATAGGTGGCCCAGACTCATGTGGCATTCAGTATCTTTTGGTGGCCTGCTGGTCAGAAAGTATTATGCTTATGAGCTCCAGAGTTCAGTGCTTTTCCTGTGATAGAGATGAAGTGAAAGATTAGGGGAGCTGAGGTCATGTGACAGGAAGTGTGCTGTTTCCCTTTTCAGTATCATACCCACATAGCCCCCTTCCTCTTTTTCTTCATTTTTAGTGTTCCTTCTTTAATCTCTCTGTGGAATTTAGAACAAGATCAGTTAAAGTCTTTCTAGAGTGCCTTTCTGAAGGTTTTCCAAATTCATACAAGGAGATAAGACCTGGTGCCGCTCTTACACTGGCATAATGAGTCAGCCCCAATGCATCAAGCGGGCCTTCTGCTGCATTATTTCCCTGCGGAAACATGAACAAACATCTGTTTATCCAGATAGGTCACTGGTAAGAGACTGGCTAAATTTTTCCACCCAATCTATGTTAAGGTTTCTTCTAGGAGCATGGGACTGTGAACAGCTGCATGGAAAAAAAGTCCTCCCCGCATGGGTGACAGCAGGAAGGGTGTATCGCTGGAGCTTCCTGCCCAGCTTGTAGAAGTGCCACTGAGTGGTCTCCTATCCTGTCCCCTTGGAGAGTGTTATTGGCTGTATAACCTTGAAATGGGGCCTTCCTTTACATTTGTGATGTTCCTAAGGCCTGCAAGTCCCCAGCTTCCATTTTCTCTCCAGGAGGGGAGAAAAATAACTGTGTAGGCCTTCAAATCTCACCTTTTCGATTTTGGTTTTACTTAAGTTTTGTTTGGGGCACTTTCACATATGTATAATGCATTTTGACCACTATCATGTCCCCTTCCTGTCCCTTCCTGACAGATCCCTTCTTAGTCTTCAAGGCTTTTCAGTTTGTTTTGTGACCCACTGAGTTTAACAAGAATTGTGACCATGGACGTGTAGGTATTCATTGCAGCCTGATTGGTTTAGCAGTGCAAAGTCCTTTTCTACTGTAATGGTAATTAGCATAGGATGCTGAGAAAGAACTGCTCTCCCTACCTAATGGATACTACTTCACAGTAAGCTGACCAGTCCCTTAATCCTAAGAGGAAGCATGCATATTTGTGTGTTAAACTCTTATCTGTTATTTTAAACTTCATTATAACCTGAAATTGTGTGTTTTCTTTGCCCCCTTTCCCAAATGGCTGTGAAATCCTCTCTGGAAGACTTCTGAGGACTAAAGTATACAGTGTTGCAAGGTCATTGCTCAGGAGAACTTAGCACATCTTAGGAACTCGATAAGGAGTAGTAAAAAGGAGAAAGAGTAGGGGAAAGCAGTGACAGGAAAGCAAAAGGAGTAACGCTGTGAAATGTTCATTCTGGATTTGGGGGTAGGAAGATCTTGAGTGTATTAATTATGTAGCTAGAAAATAGACACAGTTGAAGTAAGTATTCTTAATACTTACAAGATTGTGGTAGAATGAGTCAAGGGATAAGAATAGTCAGATATGTCAGTGATCTCTTGAGAAGGTGACAACACAGTTGGTTACTGGGAATCAGAGCCTCTAGAGGAGCTCATTAAATCCCAAGCTTAAGTCGGTGTTCCAAATTCCTGATCCCAGTGCTCTTGACATTCAAGATGGCAGACCCCTTTAAAATAATGACATGCCCGTTTATTTTAGCCCTGCTTTCCTTGGGCATCCTGTGAGTAGCATAGATCTTAGGCTACATCACTCTACATATTGGACTGTTTAGTATTATCTAATATTTTCTGAGGATTTTCAGGTTTAAATTTTTATCATTTACATGCAGACTTTATGGTTTGTTCAAAATTGACATTACAACTGAACTCTCAGCAACATGTTCCTTCTGAACCACGTTTCGTTGTTTATGCCAGTTACTTGGTTAGCTGTTGCACACCTCTTGCTGCCAGCTATTATCTACTTTTGAAGACAGCAGTTGGTTTTCCAGCTGTGTTGTATGCAGTAGAGGAGGTTCACTGACTTGGGTGGCAGGGATCTTTAAGAACCATGTCAGTAATGAGAAGTCTTCTCGCTGGGAGGCTACTTTGTTTCTTACCCCCTCTCCCTACCCAGAACCAACGCTGTTTTCTGAGGCCTGGGAGAAGGTAATTCTTACAGAAACCACAACATTGAGAAGGAAGTAAATGTGGTAACAGTTTTGATAGATACATTTTTCTAAAACATATATTATCTAATACATGTATCCCTTCCAGAAATGTTTAAATTGTGTTTACTAGGAAAATATTATGATAAATAATAGTAATTCAGAATTGGCCCTGTTGCCATATTACACACACACACACACACACACACACACACACACACACATACACACACACACACGTGTACATAATGAGTATTGCTGCATAAGAAAGTAAATATGGGTAATCATTTTCACTTTCCACAGAACTCTTGAAGGTTCTTTAAATCAGCTTATTTGTTGGTATTTGTTTTCTTTATGTTTGTGAGAATGTTTAACAACAGAATATGGATTTATTTAAAAGAAAATATAACCAACATGCTTGCCTGCATTGAGAGTAACCAGTGAAAGAACTACTTGATTGTGCATAGCACCGCTGCACTCCGGGCACATTGTCCCTCTCCCTGCTAATAGAGACAGGGAGCATCCCAGCTTCACTGTTGACATTGAGCCACATGCTTCGGTGGGACAAAACAGAAAACTGGACTTTTGGGGGGTTTGTTTATTTGTATATATTTTAAAGTTTCGTAAAATACTCAATAAGGAATTGCATGTTATAGTGAAGGGCCATTTTGTCCTTTCTCTTTATGACTCCTTAAGTGACTTGTTCCTTTTGGTGATGATACTGATTAACCCAGGACAGGATAAGGAGATTTTTTTATTAGATATTTTCTTCATTTACAATTCAAATGCTATCCCAAAAGTCCCTTATACCCCCCACCCCACCCAGCTCTCCAACCCACCCACTCCAGCTTCCTGGCCCTGGTATTCCCCTATATTGGGGCATATACCTCCTGCTGTTTCCAAAACATTTTCCCTGATACTGTAATGAAAGGGGAGGAGAGGTTTGTGGGCAGTTACAATCTCCATCTATCCCTGAGGGAAGCTGATGTGTTTTAACAGTGGCCTTAGAAGGCAACCATGTGTGGCTCAATTCACACAGCCTAATTCAAACAAGTAACAAACCGCAGTACAGGGTTCCTGGGAGAAGGTAAACTTTGACTGGGAGCTCTCTATTACTACCTCCCTCAGGCCCTGTGTCATGCTGTAGTGTGACTTGTTCTTTTACTAAGCAATCCAGCTAGGCAGAGAAAAGTAAGTGCCATTTCCAGGCCCAGGCCCCACTCCTCACCAACCAGGCTGCTGAGTGTGATACTCTCTTTGTGAAGTGGACATCTGTCAAATGGGAGCTCAACTGTGACTAGCAGTTCATTTTACACAGGCCGTCATACAGCTGCCAGATGGTGACAGGCCTTAGCTGTTTTGTGAGTCCAGTGTGAGTTGTTCAACTTGAGAAGTGGAAAACACAGTCTTTCCACAGCCTAGGACTCTTCAGAGAAAATGCTTCTGGGAGCCAAGACTTGGCTCTAATCTGGGGGACAGTAGAAAAGACTTAAGAAAGGGTAATGAGTAAATATACCACATTTAAAAAGTGCTTCTTTTAGGTTTTACTCTTTATCTAATTGTGCTTTAATCTGTGTTTAGAAGCACTGCTTTTAAGCCAGATATGCCAGATTTTTTTTCCAGAGGTTAAGTTCCAAGGTAAATAAGTTTGTGATCATTTAAGAAACAAAAGGAGAGTGCTATGGCAGAATGTGGTTGTCTAACCAAGCCCATCACTAGTTGGTGGGCCTGCCACACATCCTCAGGACTGGGATGCCAGGGAGATAAGGAAGAGATGCTGACTCTGGCTTCCTTCACCATGCATCAGCTGAGGAGCTGCATGGGAGGGAATAGAACTGTGGTGGAGCTGCCCTAGCAACAGCACCGTGCCGCTCTCTCCATCACATGTCTGCAATGAAAACAACGCTGTGCTTTGAGAGGACTTCAGAGTCAGGAAACCGTTAAACCACACTGCATCCTCCTCAACCTTCAGCCACTTCCCCCCACACCCTCAGGAAAATGGATCCTCTTTTATAGGACAGGAACCTGAAACAAAGATTAAGTGGTGTGTTTGAACAGAGTTTATAATCCCAGGAAAATTGCTGATCTAGTCTTAAAATCTAACACATCTTTCAGAGTAATTTTTAATGTTCCTGCTTCTTTTACCTAAACCATGTGTGTTTCCTATGACCTTGATCTAAACCTTTATAGTGTATATAAAGTTCAAAAGGCAGCTTAGCCTCCATCTTTTTTGTTCCTGGCATTTTTAAAAATAAAAAGAGTCATATAATATTATACTGTTAAAAATCAAAGCTCGATGAACACTTTGAAAATCTTTTTGAGTTTCTAAGACTTATTTTCATAAATCTTCAGACATTTCTTGTTAGAAGAATGTCTTTTATATCTCCAAAATTCCTATGCCTCAATCAGTGTCTAGAATGAGAGAGGCATTCAAATATCTCTGAAGATTGAATGAATGAAATATGCTCTACTTTGTGGCTTAGCACTAGCTTACCCATTTTTAGTTATTACTTACTTTGATATCCCTATGTGATAGACAGTGTAAGGTATTTGGGAAATACAAAGACAGTGTGATCTAGGTCCACAGGGTTTTAATACTCTTTTAGAAGTTGGAGTAGTGTGTACAGTTTTATAGTTGAATTTGTGTTTGTCTGTGCTTGCACATGCATACATGTAATACAGAAAGGGGAATTGTAACATTCTTTTTTAAAGCTGTGACCCAAGAAATGATATTAACAATAGTAATGTACAAATCAGACAAAAGAACATCAGTACTGTTCTATGTTCATTTTCAATGTGTGCATTATCTTGCCAGATACACACTAAAAACCAGACTTCTAATAGTAGAACTTAATAGGTTTCAGTGAAGGCTGCACCCAAACTCTACTCAGCACAGCTAAAAAAGTTTTCACTTGGGCTGGCAAAATGACTCATTGGTTAAGTGTGCTTGTTGTACAAGCCTGGTAATTTGAGTTTGATCCCCAGGACCCACATAAAGGGGGTCGGAAAGAACAGACGTCACAGAGTTGTCCACACATACCATTTTTAAAAAGATGTTTGCTCTATCCACAGTCCTGTTGTGATGTCTGTTAGCACTCCAAAATGTACAGAACTGAGGTGTTTCTTTTTTGCCCACTTTAACAATTTTTTATTAGATACTCTTTTTATTTACATTTCAAATGCTATCCCAGAAGTTTCCTATACCCCCCATCCCTGCTCCCCTATCCACCCACTCCCACTACTTGGCCCTGGTGTTCCCCTGTGCTGGGTCATATAAAGTTTGCAAGACCAAGGGGCCTCTCTTCCCAATGATGACTGACTAGGCCATCTTTTGCTACATATGCAGCTAGAGACACAAGCTCAGGGGGTACTGGTTAGTTCATATTGTTGTTCCACCTACAGGGTTGCAGCCCCCTTCAGCTCCTTGGGTACTTTCTCTAGCTCCTCCACTGGGGGCCCTGTGTTCCTGTGTGGTTCTACTTATTGACGTATTTCTAACCATCAGTTACTTGGGACCAGAAGGAGCAGATCAACAGTGTGTTTTATAAATTGCTGAACTTAAACATTTGATATTTGGGCATATGCTCTTTACTTGTTTCAGTACATCTCTGTGCCATGTTTAGTTTCTGTTTCCCCTTTGTCTACCAGATAAAATACTAACTTTACATAAAAGGTATGGACTTGAGTGATGGTATAACTAAAAAATTACTGGTCATGATTGAGAGCAGGGTGTCTGAAGTAAGATATTAATTGACCTCCAGTCTCTGATCAGTCACCTCTCCATGATCTAGACTAAGCTACTTGATTTCTCCTTGCCTTGGCTTCCTGATCTCATCAACAAAGCCATACGGGGGTGGGGGTTGTTACACAGGTTAAGTAAAGGAGATCCTAACTTAGAGCACTCATTGATGCCTTATGTACAAGAAGCTGTTTCTTCAGCTGAGGATGCTGAAGTACAAGTTAGATGAGAACAGCCTTTGTTAACAGTTTGGCCTTTCAGTAAAAGCAGTCCTCAGTGTCATGGCAGTAATTACAGCATGGGTACTTAAAGACTGCTTATGTGCCAGGATAGTGCCAAGGGCCTACTCTCCAGTCTTAGTGCATATTCTCACAGAAATATCTAGGGCACATTGTGCCTCTCTCGATACCTCATGTGTTCTGTATTATGCTGCAGTTGTATGTGCACTTTTATTGAACTTTCAGTTTCTTGCTTTCAGAGGCCATTTTATCTATTTGTCTTTTATATTCATTTGTTGCTTCTTTTTGTTTCTTAAGGCAAAGTCCTATATCCCAGAAGGGCCTTGAACTCAGACTCTTCCTGCTTAGCCTCTAAAGAAACTGCAGATGTGCATTACCATGCCCATGGGGCTGTCATCAGTACATTTAGAACTCAATGCAGTGCCTTCACCCAGCCAATCATTGCAGAGAAAATGTATCTTACCCCAGCAGCTCATCTTTTTCTTTTCATGTTTGAAATACAGAATCCATTGTATTCCTGGTTTGAGTCAACTGGTGGGCACACTATGGAGCATGAAATAACATTGTTTAAACTAAAACAAATGTAAGAGAGTCACTTTAGGGTGTCACTGTAGTGTGAAGCACTTTGACATTTAAAGTGAGAAAAGGAAGAAGAACAACTGGGTGTATAGTCTGAATCTCTTCCACAATAGGATCTGGGCCTCTCAGCAGTGTGCTCACCTGAAACCCTGCCAGGCCTACAGATGTTTCCTTTGGCTCTGGTGTGAAGAACCACGCTGCACTTCTCAGAACAACTCTGTTCTGGCAGGGACTGATGTGAAAGGGAGGTGACCACAAACAAAAATGACCTCGTAGTTTCTACCTGTTTCTAGTTTCTGCTCACTGAGTGCCAACACATCTAACATTTTTATGAGGCTGTGAAAACCCCACTTTGTGAATGTATGCTTGCATTTTACCTTAGGGTGTGATCCTAGAAGTTCCTTGAAGGTCGTGATCAATGGAATTCTTCCAGACCCCAGAGTTGCTTTTTTTGTTTGTTCATTGTTTACCTTTGAGAACTTAGATTGTGACACACAGAAACAAATTATTATCACGGACAAGAGAGGAAAGACACAAAGAACGACAAGCATGAAGTTGAGATAATGGTGCAGAATGTTGTAATCTCTAGCCTGTCATGTCTCATTGCAAATGTTAGCTGTTCTTTGGATTTAGATGATCTGTTAGCAAATGGCTTTACATGTGCTTTACATACATGTCTTTCTCTGTCCTTCTGTGCAGCAGTAGTCAGTGTACTTTCAGTGACTCTCATAGTCCTGGGATATCTGTGACTCCTGATGCCTTGCGTTCAGTCTTGAATTCTGTTATTCTGACTTACTCCTGCTCATTCAGGTTTCCTGTGACCATTCTGTAGTCTTTACAATGGCCTTTTTAAAGCAAGTTTTGAAAACATAGTTGATAAGCAGTATATTTTGCATACTTAAAATCTAAAATGTGGTAAGTTGTAACATATGTATATACCTGTGAATTCATCACTATAATCTAAATAATAGACATATTTCTTAGCACCTGAAAGCCTCTTCAGGCTATTTGGAATTACCACCACATACATACATACATACATACATACATACATACATACATACATACAAAACACATTAATTTGTTTTCTGTTGCTATATATTAGTTTTTATTTCCCCACATTTACTACAACAGTAATAATCCACCATGTACTTATTTTGAGTCTGGATTTTTGACTAGTCAGTAGTTCTTTTTAATCAATCCTTCTTTCATTTTCCTTGCTAAGTAGTATTGGATTGAATGGCTATACTAAATGTATGTTCTTTATTATTGCCACCTGAATCTATTGTTGTTTTGTTTTTGAGACAAAGTCTCACTCTGGTGCTTGGCTAACCTCAGACGCAGAGAGAGCTGGCTGCTGAAGCCCTCTGAGTGCTGGGATTTATAGTGCACACCACCATGTGTATTCATTTTTATCTGATCTCTTCTTTTTGATAGCTTGAGACCATATTTTTAAAGCTCTTGTTCAAACACAAGTACTTGTGAGACTATGTATGTTTCTCCTGACTGCATGTCCTCATGTGGGGTAGGCTTATGTCCAGCTTTTAAAGAAACTAAAGTAACTGTGCCATTTTGCACTTCTACAGCTCTTAGTATTTCAGTCTCTACATTCTTGTCAACAACTGGCATAGTCTTAATTTAATTCTAGTGTAGGTAGAGTGCCATATGCTATTGTGGCTATAACTTTCATTTGCGTTGTGAATAATGGTGCTAAGAATTTTTCCTGTTTTATATATTATCTTTGGGATGATGTGAGTTCAGACCTTTTGCTTATTATTAATTGCATTGGTACTTTGTTTAAGAGAGAGCTATGTATAGACTCTGTCTTCAGTACATGTTTGTGTGCCCCGATTGCACCCTTTGGGTCTCATGCCATGTGGGTCATTGTAGTGATTCATAGGTGACATAGCTGGGAAGACTGTAGATTGCTTTCCTCCCTTGGATGATTTCCTGGGAAGCATGCAAGTCATTACTGGTTTAGAGTCCTCTGGGCTGTGTTCCCATGCATGCTGTCTTCAGCAATAAAACCTTACCTTCCACTCTGGGGAGCAACCAATAGGCAATAGGATAGCCCTAACCTCCGAGGTGGGCTTCTAACACCTGGTTTTGTTTGGTTATCTTTGGCCCTTAAAGGAAGCCTTGTCAGCACAGATGGGAAATTTTCATTTAAGCTATATATGTATATTAAGCTATACTTATTATTATAGGTGTTTTTTTGGAAAATAGTTAATAATATGATTCCTTAGAACTTTTTCAAACATCCTTACTGTTACTTTACCCTCCCTCTGTACTTACCTTCCTCTCTTCTCTAAAACACCTCCCTTTTCCCCATGTCCCTACTCAGATGCCATGTACTGTGCCATTCCTCTGTCTAATGCACCCTGCCGTGGTCACTTTTTACATTGCTGGTGTGTGTCTGTAGCAATCCAGTCTTACACACTTACACCTGGAGGCTTGGAGCTAGAAGTCTCCAGTGAGAAAGAGTAAGCATACAGTGTGAGTCCTTCTGGTCTGTGATGCCCTCCTCAATATTAACTTTTCTACTTCAGTACAATTGCCTGAAAGGTTTATGACTTTTTTTTTTCTTTTATACAGCTGAAATTTATCCCATAGTATATATGTACCACATTTTTATGTATCATATGGTAAGGGTTTTTGTTTGGTTTTGTCTTTACCATTGAGACTTCTTCACACTGATTTCCATTATAGTTGTACCAGTTTGCTATCTTACCATGATGACTGAGCTTGAGTTACACTGTGTCTGTGTTTCCATCTCTTCTTTTATTGTATTTGGAGTCATTGAGCTTCTTAGATCATTGAGTTCACAGTATCCATCAAATTTGGCAAGACTTCAGCATTCCTTTAGTACTTTGAACTGTCTCTGTCTCTCCCTGGAGATCCCATTCTCATATATCCTGGAACTTGCTAATTTGCTTTTCTTTTGATGTTTGTTTTTTAGGGTCTTGTTTTTTCTGTTTGATTTTCAGATGCAGATAATTAATGCTTTTCTGGACAATACTTAATCTTTCTTTAGTCTCATTCACTGTCCTTTTCATGTCAACATAGTTTTAATCTTTAAAATTCCAGCTTGAGTTCTTGTAAAAATTCTACTGTCTCACTTTTGGAACATCCTGAATATATGACTAAAAGCTACTGTTGAAGTCTTTGTTGTTTCTCACAGTTTTGTATTTTCAAGACAGGGTTTCTCTGTGCAGCTCTTGCTGTCTTAGAAATCATTTTGTAGATCAAGGTGGCCTTGAACTCAGAGATCCTCCTGCCTCTGTCTTCTAAGTGCTGCGATTAAAGGTGTGCCCCACCACACCTGGCAGATTTCTCACAACTTTATTCTTTTTCCATTCTAAAGTTAAGCCTTCCTGTGTTCCTTTCTCAATGTGTTATGAATTACAAGGTTTTCTAAACTGGTAAGAAGTTACTATTTGAGCTTTTAAATAAACACTTTTATTATTTTATTAATACTTACTTCTTGAGACAAGGTCTCAAACTCACCCTCTTGCCTTTGCCTCCTGAGCTCCACATTACAGGCCTGCACCACTGTGCTTGTGAGCCTTTGGTTGGTTCCAGTGTTTTTCCTTGCCTTTAGTAGTTGTTTCCATGTAGTACATTGATCAGAACTCTAACAACTAGAGGGAACCTGCTAGGGATCTTCAGGGTTTCAATTATGTAGCTTGATCTTCTCCACTGACTATTCTTGAACTCGAATTCTCACTACATTCAGCTCCAAATCCTCAAGTTTGGATATCTGGAGGGTTCCACTCAGCTTCCAGCTCGATGTCTGTGACCTGGTAAGTTCACAGCAGTAGGCTCTGTTCAGTCTGGAGGGTTGGAGGGTTGTCCACCTGTGCCAGAAACAGAATCTGTTCCTACTATGTTTCTACTCCTTGGTTCTGTCAATTTATCCAAAGGAACCAAAGAGCCGATTATGGTGCATGAACCCTGGGTGATGCCTGTCACCTACTAACAGAGCCCAGTTTCTTTAGTTGTGTTTTCCAGGCCATTCAGAAACCAGTTTGTTTTCTTTAATTCTCCTTGTAATACTAATTTCCATCTGTCCAGATATACTAGCTAGAATTCCTGCATGTCAGCTCTGCTGACATCTCTCCTTCCTTCAGAATTTAACCATTTCCTACAGCACATCTCCAACTTGAAAGTAACTCCTTCTTTATCCAAACTCCTGGCAGGTTTTATGTATAGCTAATTTTATTTAGCCTGTCTTAAGTTGTTTATTCGCATGTCTCATTTCCTTTCTCTGTAAATCTCATCTGCATGTAGGTAAAAATAAACAAAGTGTATGCAGTACTGAATCCCTACAGGTCCACCTAGTGCACTCCAAATTGAAACTGGACCATTGAGTGGATATTGATTAAGTCTTAGCCCAAAGATAATGAATGGCTTACACTGAATGTCAGTGGGAGGATAGAATGGGCTCTGTAGGATGTCTGGATTCCACTCCTTCCTTCCATGGTCATATCTCTTCTGTGCCTCGGTTTTCACATAGGAGTGCCCCTTTTCCCTTTGAAGAAATAAGCCTTGAAGGCAGAGAATTTTGTTTGATATTTTTATATTCCTTCAACCCAGAATCATTTCTTTCAATAAATGACTGTTTAATCTCAGCAGTAACTCACAGTGGGAGGTATTGGCAAAAGAATAATGCTTTTTTTTTTTTTTCCTTCCTTAATCCACAAAGTAAGCAATACCCAAGAAGCAGTTAGGGTCACTTTTCTTCTAAAGAGCTTTTGAAATACAGAAACTATCCAAAGAAGGAGAAAGCCTGAAACTAAATTCTGACTTCCCATCAACAGAGTGTGTAATCTCATTTTGAAAAAATAATTTGAAATGATTCCATTTATAGGACATACCTAGATAAATTAGTCACCTTTTTGTTACTGAGACGTACACCCAAGATAACTTATTTTGAAAAAAGATTTATTCTTGTTCAGTTTTGGCAATTTCAGTCTGTGATTGGTTGGCACTGTTGATGTGGAGCATGTGGAAGAAGTGTTGTATGTGTATTGGCCACACCACGTGATGGAAAACCGCATGTGGTTCATGCCAAATGTGAAAAGGATGAGAAGACAGCCTCATCAAAGTCATGCACAAATAGTGTAATGTCCTCTCTCTCATTGAGCCCCACATTTAAAGGTTCCACTATTGTCCTGAAGTGCCACAGGCTCTACAGTATTAGGTAGTAAAATTCGGAGACAGAAAGTAAATTGGGAGTAGCCAGAGAGGACTGGCAGACTAAGGGTTTGTGGGAGTGTAGAAGTCAGTGAGAGACCCTGCAGTAGGACTGAAAGGGGGTAGTGGTCATGGTTGCACAGCACTCAGTGGAGGTAGTCCCTAGACTGCATGCACCCTGTACGTGGTTCTTGTTGTTGTTGTTGTTAAAGGTTTATTTATTGTTATGTAAGCACACTGTAGCTGTCATCAGACATACCAGAAGAGGGCATCACATCTTATTACGGAGATGTGAGCCATCATGTGGTTGCTGGGATTTGAACTCAGGACCTTCGGAAGAGCAGTCAGTGCTCTTACCCGCTGAGCCATCTCACCAGCCCCCCCTGTACATGTTTCAACAAAAGAAAAAAAGTACATTGAAATCCTAGCCATGTTTTTGGAAGAATTATAAGTAAATGGGGTTTAAACACTAGGTTGTGACAATCCATTTACCCTCTGATTCAGTCTTTTTTTTTGGTTTTTCAAGACAGGGTTTCTCTGTATAGCCCTGGCTGTCCTGGAACTCACTCTGTAGACCAGGCTGGCCTCGAACTCAGAAATCCACCTGCCTCTGCCTCCCAAGTGCTGGGATTAAAGGTGTGCACCACCATGCCGGGCTGATTCAGTTTCTTTATCAACAAATGTAGCCTAATGTACTGGAGTCTGCCCTGCTGGTCTCTGAGTTGTGTCTCTTACTATAGTGACAGGACTGGGATGTTCAGTGGGAAGTGATCTGTCAGTATGGTGATGTGCAGGAGTAAAAATCAGGATGCTGTCTTGAAATCTGAAGCCATTTAACCCCTGAGAAACTGGGGTTAGTCTTCTGCCTGGCCTTATTTAAGTGTGCCCTCCCCTGGTACATACTCCATAGCTTCTTCTGTAACAAAGATTAGATTTATGTCATAGATTTATGTCATTGAATCTAAGTCATTAGATTGAACTTCTTTTGTAAGTGAAAAATGGTCATTTAGTTGTTGTTCCATTTGTGTTTATGTTTCTGAATCCAGTGGTTCTCTGCAGGCTGGTTGTAGATGAGGGAGGGAATGTTTAATAATGTCTGCATATAAATACAAGTTTTTTGGATTTATAGTCTCCCTCTGCATCCTCTGTCAGTTTCCCTCCTTAGGAATCTGACAACATGGAGAATTTTTCTAGGTTGTTGCAGTTTGCCCAGAAGAGCCAATTAGTAGTGAGGGATTGTCACCTGCTCTTCTCTAGCTTTTCATCAGTGTTAAGGAGCCAGCTGTCCCACCTGTTCAGCTGTGCAGCCCCTCAGGCTGGAGTCTTGTCAGACTCCTACTCACTAAGTAGTAGTTAGTTATGCTCGAGATGCGGCTCCTCCAGTGTAATCTCACCCACTCCAGCGAGTGGTGCTGAGGAAACCTGCCTCCAGAATTCCTGTCTGGCTTTGTCCCTGTGAGGTTGGGAGCTGGAGAAAGCAATGCAGTCACTGGGAAGCAGCAGCAACTCCCCTCCCTTCACTCTACAAGTGTTTAGACATCCTGGAGAATCACAGATGCTTTAGAATCCCAGGAAGCCATTTCTCATGTACTAGCCCCTCCTGGCAAAAATGTGCCACGATGGAACTGACCGTTTGAGGGGAGACTGAGCTTGTATAAGCTGTATAAGTAGACTTGCTAGTACTACCTTGTCCTAGATTGTACAAGAGCTGCTTTCCATGGAAGTCAATACTCTTTCACCTCCCTTGTAACTACTGCCCCATGACCAACTGTCATAACCTAACATTGAAAAAGGAATCAGGGACCTTCAGATGGGACCTAGGCAGTATCTTCCCACCCTGTGGCCTGCAGTTTTGTGGCCCACCCTCTCATAGATTGCTTATCACATATTTAATATGAAATTCAATTAGATATGTGAGGCAGAAGGTTTCAATACTTCCTGTACTTTAGACTCACCTAGAGGAGTTTAAAACAAAAACCCTGGCATTGACCTTCATGAATTCTGATTTATTTTCTCTACAGAAGGACTCAAGTGTATCTGAAGGTTTTCAGGTGATTCTAATTTACAGCTAGAGTTGAGCAGGAACAGGTAGAGAAATGAATGCTTGGCTACAAAAGAACAGTGTTTTCTGGTCATACTAGGGCAGTTATACATGTGGATTCAGAGCAGCTGAGACAGCTTATACAAGACCAGCTCAGGCCAGACAACAGTCTAGTATAGAAAGGAAGGTGTGTGGGACATTACAGGCAGCTCAGGTGTTATTGCCAGTTCATAACTGCTGAAGAAGAGTCAGCAATCCATGGCCCCTGATTGGTTGACTACCCACAAGTGAAACGACTTCTAAATGAAACATCTAAGAAGATATAGACTATAAACAGCACACACTTGATGGGGGAGGGAAGGTCCAACGGGAAGATCGAGAGTGATAGGGAGAGAGAGCAAGGAAGTGGGGAGAACACAAAATTGGGTGGGGAGAGAGAAAGGACTAGATCTTAGAGAACTCCATTGGGAGAGAGCAAATATGATGAAAAACAATGTACAAAATTCTCAAAGAACTAAAAATGAGAAATGGATGCTTAACTGTATTTAGTTTGATGTGACTGTCATTACATTTTCCATTCCTCTTCTCATAAAGGTATTATAATCATTGATGACATTTTTTCCATACCATTGGTACCTCAGGTCATTTTTAGTGAGAATTCACCAGCTCAGTTTCACAGGCTTGAAAGCAGACAGCCACCAATCCTCAGCCTTTCCTTGGCTTCCAGGAATAACTCCGTAGGAGCTATTCCTGTCCCTGGTAGAAAGAAAGAGGCTTTTAAGAACTATTCCTCTACCCCCAGTTACAAGCAGGCTGTAATTTCTTCTTGGTTGGAAAACCTTTAAGAGCTCCTTCAGAAAGAAAGATGCCAGATATAAGTCTGGGTGGGATGGAGTAGGGTTAATGGATAAGATAGTTTCAGTATTAACAGCTCTGCATGTGTAGGAACTCACACCATGTGAAGAGGACAACTCAAAAGTTTCACAGAGTCAAGATAAGTGCAGCAGTTAAATATAAGTGAGTACAGAGGAAACTTTCACCGCAAGCTGCGTTAACTAAAAAGGCTCTCTACAACAAGAGATGGATGAGTTAATTGTAAGTTCTATATGCTGCTGCTCCTCCAATTCTGTCTGAGCTAATGCAGCCTTCAGCCAAGGATTCCTGTTTATTTCATGTGGAAGAGGGAGGAAATGAAGTGAGTCAGCCCTGTCTCCTGTCTCTCTCTCTCTTTTTTTTTTTTTTTAGTATAATAGATGAGACCTCTTGGGGATCCTCAGTAGGTTTCACTGTAGGAAAGTAATAGTGTAGTCAACTAGAAGAATGTAAACTTTTCAGACCTTAATTTTCTGAAATGTTTTGTTAGTGGGGTTTATTCCCAACAAATTCTAAAACACGTGCTTTATGAGTCTTTCATTTAGAACTATACAAAGAATGGGTCTTCAGAAGATTTGGAGGGACGCTAACCACTTCATAAATGAGTTTCTAAGCAAGAACTAAGATTCTCATAGGTCACATAGTGGGTCATAGCTAGGAATCTCAGGTGTCAGGACTTAAGTTCATGGACTCGTGGTCTTAAAATATTCACTTTGGTACTTTTTCTGTCTTATAATTTTCATTTGGGTTTTTTTGTTTGGTTACTAAGTTGTTAGAAATAAAATTTTATTGGGTTTCCATTTTTAGGGGAAAAGTAGATTTGGAAAATTTAGTTTTGCTCAATAACCAAAATACAGGTTTATGACTGTACATTGATCTCACCCAGTAGAAGAAATCAGTCCTTTTTCTGCTGAAAAAAAAAAAAAAAGCCTCCTAATAGGCTCACCATCGTTAGTAGTAAAGATCAGTGCATGTTAAAAATCAGCTATTTTATTGTAACAGTAGGTAATAAATTATAACAGAAATTTAGGAGTTTCTCCATGCGTGAATTGGGTTTCTGAATGTGCAAGAAGGAGACAATAGTCTCAGACCATAGAGAACCTCAACTCTACTTTTAAGTGCTGTCTGTTTCCTGGAAAGTAGATAACCTCTGTGTTTTCTAAATCCACCCGGATTATCAAGATATACTGATAGCTCTTTGATAAACTATAGTCACAAAGGCATGGAAGCAAACTTGTACTTGACTAGCCCATACTCAGGATTAAATTTTTAATGAGCCTCTTTTAAGCATCCTATGGTATTAGTGCCAGCTTATTATAATAGGAATAATAGAGCCATTCCTTGCATAGGTAAGCTTTTGAAGTACCCTTTTGGAAACAGATCTATGGTATTATTGTCAGTGTTCAACTGGGAACTTAAACTTACATCGTGTCTTGCTTCTAGATGTCACAGTATTTCCTGCTGTTAAAACAAACTAATGCCGCAGATGGTGCTTTTACTGTCCTTTTCCTGGAATATCCCCTAAAGTGCTTCCTGGGTGTATTAATTGATTTTTGGCTCATTTTTTCTGTTCAGTAGATAGCAGAAACACAGGAGTTATCATGAAGGAGAATTTGTATACAGTGGGTCATCCAGAAGACAATGGGTACAGTTTGGTATTTGCTGACTCCTACTTTTTTGGCTTTGCTACAAGTCATGAACTCCTTAAGCTATGGCTAGGTTTCATTTTTTATCCTTTAGTATTCTGTTCACTAGTTATCATAGGTAAGCTGCCACACCTATCTGTGCCAAAAAGCAATGCCTGTAGAAAGGCGTGTCACTAATAGAAAAACAGAGAAGAAATAAGTTGTGGTAAAGTTTAGGTGCGATCTGACTGGAATAACAGAAATTAATTTATCATCATCTTGGTACCATAAGCCAAGCTCTGTTGGCAGACCTGGACACCTAAGCTTCATGCTTCCTGAAGAAGGAGGGAAGGGATGGCAGCTGGGCACACTGATCACCAGCCTAGCAGTGTTTCCATGACTGGCATAGGTGTCCTGCTCGCCGTTTATCTTCTGGTACCTTGATCCACACTGCTTTCCATCACAGCAGTGCCAAAGCGAGGGTGGAGAATAGCCTATGATTAACCGAAGTGGAAAGCATAATGGCTTTTTGAATGTTTTCATTCACAAATGGTGTCACGCAAAGTGCTAATACTCTTTCTTGAACATTGCAAAATAGTCTTTATACGCTGCCTTTGTTCATATCGCGGATGAAAGAACAGCTCACAGGGAAAAAATTAGTCCCCTGAGGATTATTTTATCATTTATATTTGCCTATAGTTTGGATTCATAATTCGAATACTCTCATCAGTTGGCACCTGTATATTATCATCTGTCTGTGAGCATGTAATTGAGAGCATTTAGACCAGTCACCCACAGTAGCACTGGGAAGCACATGAGAATTGTCAACCCCTTTTCAGGAGGACAAAAATGAAGCATGTGAAGAAACCTGTTGAAAACTGCTTAGCTTCTGCTATTACCATAGGTTTTCCGCCTAGAGAGTTTGAATGCTCTGTTAATAAAACCTTACATCTGAAGAGAATGCACCTGCAATTGGGGCATCTTCACATCATTCTGGCCCAGAGAGAAGACAGACAAAGCCTTAGTACCCCCATTTCTCACAGGAAAGGAATCTCTAGTCTAAAGGCATCTGTGATTAGACTCATCTATGAGAAGTGGGACTAAGGTCTCAATACCTCAGACCCGCCCTTTCTCCTACACCTGGGCGACTGGGATTCAAGACCCGTATCCTAATACACAACACCCTTGAGAATAAGAAGGCTACTTAAGGTAACTTTCATTTTAACTCAAATTTCAGTTCCCATAAAATAAACAGATTCTATGGTAGCGAATGGTCCCTTATCAAATGTCACAGGGGAAAGAAAACAGTCATTTTCTCTGCTCTGAGAATAAAGGACAGTCACCAGGTTTTCTAATACCTCTAATGAAAGCAGTGGCCACCACATTCACTGGTCAGTCAGCTCTCAGTGAAGTACTTTTATTTTAAACAATGCACTGTGGAAGTAATACGGACTGTCCTTTGGGGTGCCTTGCTTGATAAATGCAATCGAATCTTGCTTCGGTTTCACTTGGACAGTCAGTGGCAGGAGAAAGGGAGAGCGCACTTAACGTCTTTATTCTGGTATTTAGGTGCACATAGATAAAATCTGGTCCATTTCTTTTGTGCTTAGCTTACAGCTACAATTCAGTGGGTAGTTTTTAATATGTTTTCTTATTTATTCTTCTGTGTCTTTTTTTTGCTGACAATTTTATAGGGTTATTTCTTTGACTTTTTATTACTCCTTTAAAAAAAAAAAAATACCCCTTTTGGCAGCTTTAAGACAGTGGCAAAATAATTCTTTTTCCATGTGGAGGTTGGATTAAAACTTACAGTAACTATCACCTGGTAACCAGACCACATATAAGTCTGTCACTTAGCATTCTCCGGTGATTTATTACTTTAAATTAGAATCAGCTGATCTATGGCTCTACAGTTTTTAACACCGCAGGGTTAATATGGAACCTGCTGGTACACATGAAATAGTTGTTTGATCTCCTGTTCTAAGACTGATGAAATGTTTCAAAGGTGGCTGTGTAACCAGTCCATTATCTTCTAGTGTTTCTGTTTATTTTGTTCTGTGTGGCAGTGTACAATCTCAAAATTGATTATTCTGCTGTAGTTAACAGGAGAACAAAAGGAAAACTGATAAACTGCATCTCACAATCCCGTTCCCAAATTGATAGTTCGGTTTTGTTATCTTCTTCCAGGAAAAGCACAGATTATGCTCATCAGACCTCCTGGAAGCCCATAAGCTCAGGGCAAGCCCTAGGAGACAGAACAATCTATTGCCAATGTAGTTTGGTACACTTGCTCTTTTTAAATAAGTGTGGTTAGGCTAGGCTGTTGTTCACTTGGTTACACATAGGTAGACACCCTGGAATTAAGAATGCTGATGCTTACAGCTTTCTTTTGTTCTGAAAGCAACCAAGATACTCGGTGCAGAATGTAGATTTCTAACAAAATGTAGGCCAGTGTACATTTTTAAATACTCTACTTTCATAGGCAGCTATGACCATAAAGGAGACTTATAAGTGACAGGGTTTGCTTAAGATCTAGTATTTTATATAAACCTTATCTTTTAAAAAAAATCATCAGACTTTTTCTCTGTAGTCTCTAGAGATGTCATTCCTGTTTGCAGAAGTGTTGGAAGTAATCTGTATACTGTTTTAAAAATACCTTTACTAATCTCTGAGAATGTTGTACAGTGCATTTGAGCATACTCACTCCCATTCATCTGTCTGACTACTCCCGGGTAATCTGTATACTATTACTGACATTTCAAGGAAGACCTGAGATGAAAAAAGTTTTACATAGAGATTAGCAGGTTAGATTACAGGGACTATTTTTGAACAGTAAGTGCCACATATTGTTGGTTTTTTTACCCCCTTGGTTGATTAAGAATTATAGTGTATTGCACTGTGGTTTAGTTCTGTTCTTGCAGCCACAATGAGATTGTCTGTAAAGTATCCAGGAATTCCTTATGGAACAGAGGTTTGTGGAAGCTAAGAGTAGGGTGGGATGGAGATGTATGGCTGTTCTTGTTTAGGTGAAAAATTATCAAGATAGAAATTATTTTATTCAAACTCAAAAATAATGAGTTGCAGCACCAAAACCTTTCACTGGGAACTAGTTGGAAGCCATTGGCACTAGTTAAGAAGATAGATCATTGGGAACTAGTTGGAAACCATTGGAACTGGTTAAGAAGGTAGAGAAAGTACCCAAGGAGCTGTAGGGAGCTGCAACCCTGTAGGTGCAACAACAATATGAACTAACCAGAACCCCCTGAGCTCGTGTCTCTAGCTGCATATGTAGCAGAAGATGGCCTAATCAGCCATCATTGGGAAGTAAACTTTATATGACCCAGCACAGGGGAAGGCCAGGGGGGGGTAATAGGGAACTTTCAGGATAGCATTTGAAATGTAAATAAAGAAAATAATAATAAATTTAAAAAGAAGGTAGAAGGTGTTTCTGTTTCTTTCTAGGATTCAGTCATCAGCCATCTCTTGGCTCCTGTTTTCTACTTGAATGTCTAGCTAATTACTTCCAAACTGACTGAGCCCTGCAGCCACACCCTGTGTGTCACAGTATGAATTTTAACCAAAATACCAAAAGAAGAAATCAAACTAACAAGAAAGCACATACAGCATATACTATCTGAGTTTTCTGTTCCATGTAGCTAACCTACAAAGACATTTAAATAGTACCCCACATTCCCTGCCTTCCCAAGTATATCTTCTGGAAAAGATGATTAAGTACAAGAAGTTTACATCTGTTAAGTTGCAATCAGATCCCCCATCCCCCATGTTCTATTTGAAGGGGAAAACCAGCAGAAATTTAAAAGCTTTTAGCAAATAAACCTAGCTTAAAATAGAGTTTAGACATTTTTGGTATTTAAATGCCAATGAAATTTTTTATTGTTTCTCCAAAGTGGTATAACCAAAAGAAGTCTTAGCATCAAATAAAGAGTATGAAGAAAACTAATGATGTAAAAGCCAATCTGAGTCTTTAGGCACTAGATAACTTAGAAGTGCCCTAATTGAATGGCCTGAATTTCCTATCTGGGGACTTTCCAAAGCAGCCAACACCCAGATGTGCCCTGGCATTGATGTCACAAAACTGGGTCATGAGAGTATGTTCCGGATAATACCTTTTAAAGTAATCTTTTGGGTACAGTTTTTAAGAGTCTGGATTTGCAGTTTTGGCTGCAAATAAATGATGTTAAAATTCACCCAGACTTTCTAAATACCACCTCAACGGATAGGGAAAATGGGTTATGGACAGTGGACTCTTTGGAGTCACTGGGAGAATGATACAAATAGGTAGTTTTCAAGAAACAAATTGTCCCAGTGATTTCTATTCCTTTTATTTGATGTATCAAATATTTATATGGATATCTTTCTTATACTTCACTTTGATTTTCATTGCAAATATTTTTTCTTTGTTACAGAATATCAGATTGGTCAAAGGCTAAGAATATCTTTATAGCAACAATACATTGTATTTTCAGTTACATTTGTTTATTTGTAGGAAGTACAGGTATGCCACAGAGTGAAAGCAGAAGTCAGAAGACATTTACAGGAGTTGGTTTTCTCCTGCCCCTTGTGGAAGCAGATGTGAATACAGCTCCTTAAGCTTGGTGGCAAATACCAGTATCAACCAGGCCATCACTGCCTCACCAGCTCCATACTTGATAGTCTTTATATGCTGTATGATTACATGAAATACTACCCAATGAGGATAAAAGAAAACGTTGAATTTTTTATTTATTTGGTGTCACTCCTCTTGATCTTGATAGCATACCCCTTTCTACTCCTATTACTCCTACCATAGGAGTACTTTACAGGGACTTTCATAACTCCATCTGTTAGCTCGTAATTTACCAAAAAAATCTCTTGGGACCCTGCTTCTTTTCTCTGCCAAATCATCCCAGGCTTCCTGAGATATTTGTGGTTCAACTTCTTTCCATCACCCTCACACTTACCATGTACCTGTCTCTCAGGTCTCTAGGATCCCCTGAGACACTAGTGGTCTAGGGAAGCAGTGAAGGAGGGGAGTGGAGTTCAGTGTGACCACTCAGTAGCTTGTTTAAAAGGACTGCAAGCAGCTGGAGAAATGCCATGATCACTAAGACTTGATACTCTTCCAGGGGACCTGGACCCATATGTCATTTATAACCATCTATGACCCCAGTTCTAGGGGGTCCAACCCCTCTTCTTACCTCCATGGTCACTAGGCATGCATGGTAGAAAGATAACCATCCAGGTAAAGCACCCTTACAAATAAAAAGTAATGATAAAATATTTTTTAAAATTAAAACGTATTGACAGAAGAAAGAATAAGTAGGGAAGAAAGGATAGAAATACAATTTGCATTTTTGAGCTAAATCTTGACGTGCACCATTTTTTCTTATGAACACATGAAATTTAGGAATTATTAACAATGATAAAATGTTGGATATAATTAGCAAGAAGTATATTTTTCTCTTATTCTTGTGAATTTTACCACATGGTTTTTTTAAAAGAAAAACAACAGTATTCTCACCAAGTTAAGCATAATTTGTCTACATAGCTTTTATGCACATTTTTAATATTCTAAAACCAAATTTTATCCTTACCATATATTTGCAATAATAATTATTTGGGATAGTCACTAGAAGATATACTGAAGGTGTGAGGTGAATGTAGTGTGTCAGGACCTCTCCTGAGCTGTCATTATTTTACCATGCAGGGGTTTTAGCTATTGGGTATTACATTAATGAGAATAAGCTAAATTATTAGAAAGCAGATTACCGTTAGTTAGCATTGAGAATCGTGTGTGGGTTGATCATGATGGTGCATGCCTTATATCTCAAACCTCTGGAGTCAGCTGCAGTAGATCTCTAGGAAGTCAAGGCCAGCCTGGTATACACATATGAGTTCAAGGACAGGCAGGGCCATGCAAAGAGATCCTGTCTTAAAACAATAACAAAGAATCTTGCATGGGTGCTTCTAGTTGATAGATAGCTTGCCTCCCCGTGAGGCTCCAAGGATCTAGACATCTTTTTCTTTTAACTGTGCTATCTCCACTCATGTGGCACAAAAGGGAAAGAATGTGAGGTAGGCTGTCATGTCTGTTCTATTAAAAGCCAGGACCTGGGACTAGCAATGTCACTTCTCCTTGCACCTGCCTGGATGTTTGTGGCTTCATGCAACCAGCTAGGAAATGTGGATTTTAGCATGTACTTTACTATATCCTTTATACTGTGGGGAAAAAGCATGGGTTTTGGTGAACAGCCAGTATTCTCTGCCACAGGGGTTCTTTTGTTGTTGATGATGGTGTTTGTTTATTTGTTTTTTCCTTTTCTAATCTATTTTTTCATATAATATATTTAATACACTATATCCTGATTATGGTTCCCCTCCTTCTTCTCTTCCCAGCTCCTCCCACTCCCACCCCCTTCCAGGTATACTTCCTTTGGTTAAAAATCAAACAGGTTTCTAAGGAAAAACAACAAATTAAAATAAAAGACAGTAAGATAAAACAAAACAAATGCATTGGAATTAGACGAAAAAAGCAAAAGAAAAGAGTCCAAGAGAAAGCTCAAGAATTAGAGACCCACGAGTTTGCAGTCAGAGATCTCATAAATGTCAATAACTGAAAGCTGTAACCCTAATACAGAGGACCTGGTGCTGGCATGTGCAGGCCCTGTGTATTGGCCTTGGTCTCTGAGCTCATAGGAGCTTTGATCATGTTCACTGAGAGGGATTTGTTTCTTGGTCCTCCATCTCCTCTGGGTTTTATTCTCTTTCTGCCTCCTCTTCCCTGGGGTTTCCTGAGGGGAGAAATTTGATAGTGACATCCTATTTAGGGCTGAGTGTCCCATGGTCTAACTCTGCATTGTTTCTCTGTATTTTTCCCATTTACTACAAGAGAAAGCTGTGATGATGGCTGAGCAACACACTGTTCCATGAGTATAGCTAAATGTCATTATGGGTCTTTTTGTGTGTGTGTGTGGCAGTAAAAATAGTATTTTATTCCCCCCACCCCAACCCCTGGCAATCCCCAGTATACTTTTCCCCCCTCGTTCCCACCGCAATGCTACAATCAGAAAATAAATAAATAAATAAATAAAATAAGTTTTGGGGGCAGGAAAGGAATAGGAGGGGGAGGGAACATGGGTGAGAGCAGTCAAGTCACAGTAGGAATTTTCCCAAAAATGCCTTATCCATCCTCTTTGCCCTCATCCTCGGGTTCTTGTTTTCACTTCTGACTCCCTTCTTCTTCACTAGCTTCTTCCTCATCATCCTCGTCTTCCACTTCCCAGTTATTGTAACCTTCTTCATCCTTCTCCTCCCCACTCACATCCTCTTCCTCATCCTCTTCATCTTCATCTTCCACTACCTGGGCATATTTATCATATCCTCCTCATCTTCTTCTTCGTCATTCTCCACATAGCCCTCAAAGTCTGAGTCAAGGACCATTTTATTGCTGGATTTTTTGTTGTTGTTTGGTTGGTTAGTTGGTTTGGTTTTGATTTTGGTTTGTTTGTTTGTTTGTTTGTTTGGCTGTGGGGAGGGGGGTTAAAACAGTGGTATTTGGTCACACTCTACATTCCTGGACTATCTAGTCTCTGGTTTTTGGTCACCCTAGCAATGTCGGATATGGATTCCATCTTGTGGAATGACCTTAAGCCAAACAGTGGTTGTTCACTCCCACAAGCTTTGTGCCATCTTTGCTCCAGCACGTCTTGCAGGCAGCACACCATTGTAGATTCAAACGTTTTGTGGCTAGGTTGGTGTTTGTGTTCCTCCTTTGATCGTATTTATAGTACCTTCCTGTCCAAAGACTGTACAGTGTAGGGGTGAGACTCTGTAGGAACTTCTCCATGTTCAATTGGTTATGTAGATGTTTTCAGTAATAGGGCCTTGCTGTCAATTTATGTAGGGGATTCCCACAAAACCCCAAGAACTCAATTAGATGTAACCCAATCCCAGTACTAGAAGCTGTATTGATGACCAGATGGAATTCAGATCCCCTTATTATTTGGTGATTTCATTTAGATTGTCTTCATATGTATATATTTTAAGATGCTTTTACTGTATTAGTTTCTCATACTACCTTCCAAATGGCCTACTTTTAACTGATTCTTCCCAGATTACCTCCCTGCTACCCCTTTGTCTTTACACTTCCCTCTCCCAACTTGATCCCCCTGTTCAAGCCCCCCTTCCATTTGTAATAAGATCTACTTTTGACTGTAGTCCCTTACCTAACTTCTGTGGTTCTGTAGACTATAGCTTGTTTACCATTGATTTAGCAGCTAATACCCATATATAAGCGAAGCCATATTTAGTTATTTGTGTTCCTAGGTCTTGGATACCCCACTCAGGGTGATTTTTTTCTAGTTCTGTTTACCTGCAAATTTTATGATTTCATTTTTTTAGCAGCTAAATAATACTCCATTGTGTTAATGTGCCACACTTTATCTATTCTTCTGTGGAGCAACATCTAGGTTGCTTTCAGTTTCTGGCTATTATGAGTAAAGCAGCAATGAACATAGTTAAGCAAGTGTCTATAAGGTGAAAAATCTTTGGGGTAAATGCCTAAAAGTGGTATAGCTGATCTTGGAATAAGTTGATTCCTATCTTCCTCAGGAGCTGCCACACTGATTTCAGCTGTACAAAGCACTGCCAAAAGAAATGGATGAGTGTCCCCCTTACTCCACATGCTCACCAGCATGAGGTGGCGCTTTTTTTATTGATCTTAGACATACTGACAGGAAATCTCAAAGTTGTTTCAATTTGTATTTTCCTGATGACTGTTTAAGCTTCTACTTTTGAGATATCTGTGTGTTTATATCTGTACCTCATTTAATTGGGTTGTTTTCTTGATATATATATTTTAGTTCAGTATATAGTTTTGATATTAGCCCTCTATTGGATGTGGAGTTGGCATTGTAGGCTGCCATTTTATCCAGATGAGTGTGTCTTTTGCCAGGCAGAAGCTTCTCATGAGGAACCATCTGTTAATTGGTGACATTGGTACCTTGCTAAGAGTCTTCTATTCAGAGAGCCTTCTCCCGTGCCAGTGAGTTCAAGGGTATTGTCTGTGTTTCTATCATATTCAGTATATCTGGCTTCATGTCAAAGTCTTTGATCAACTTGGAGCTGAGTTTTGTGCAGGCGATGATTATGTACCCATGTGGATTCCTCTCCATGCAGCCATCCAGGCTGACCAGCACCATTTGTTGTAGGTGTTATCTTTTTTCCAGTGTGTGTTTCTGGCTTCTGTATCAAAAATCATATTTCGATAAGTGTATGGATTTATGTTGGGGCTCCAAGTCAATTCCATTGATCAACATGTCAGGTTTTTTTTGCCAATACTATGCTGTCTTTATTACTACAGTTCACTAATACAATTTGAAATTAAGGATGGTGAGATCTACCTTGTTTTTTTGTTTGTTTGTTTTGTTGTTTTGGTTTTTTGGTTTTTTGTTTGTTTGTTTTTTGTCATTCAGGTTTGTTTTAACTATCCTGGATTTTTTGTGTTTCCTTGTGAAACAAACTTATTGCTTTCAAGATCTGTGAAGAACTGTGTTAGAATTTTGATGTGGATTGCATTGACTCTGCATATTACTTTTGGTAGAATGACCATTTTTCCTATATTAATTCTACCAATCCACAATCATGGGCGATCTTTCCGTCTTTTGATATCTTCTTCAGTTTTTTCTTTAGTGTCTTAAAATTTTTATCATACAAGTCTTTAGCTTGCATATTTAAAGATACCCCTAGATATTTTATATTATTTGAGGCTATTATGAAAGGTGTTGTCTTCAGTATTTCTTTCTCAGTCTGTATGTCATTTGTATATAGGAGGGCTACTGGATTTGTGAGTTACTTTTGTATCCAATTATTTTGCTGAAAGAAAGACTATATACTTTGATTTCTTCCTTTTCAGTTTGTATCCCCTTGATTTCCTTCAGTTGTCCTATTGCTCTTTCTAAGATTTGAAACACTCCATAATAGGTGTGGAAAGAGTGGCTAACCTTGTCATGTTCCTGATTTTAGTGGAATTGCTGTGAGTTTCTCTCCATGTAAGTTGATGTAAACTGCCTTTATTATGTTCCTTTTATCACTAGTCTCTCCGGGACTTTTATCATGATGGAGTGTTGGATTTTCTCAAAGGCCTTTTCTTGTCTAATGAGATAATCATGGGGTTTTGTTTTGTTTTGTTTTGTTTGTTTTATTGTTGTTGTTGTTGTTGTCCTTATGTCTTTTAGTTTGTTTATATGGTGGTTTATATTTATCAGTTTATGTATGTTGTACCATCCCTGCATATCTGGAATGAAGTCTACTTGGTCACGGTGGATGGCTTTTTAATGTGTTCTTAGGTTCAGTATTGAGAATTTTTGCATCTGTGTTCATTAGGGAAATTGGTCTGTAATTCATTCTCTTTGTTGGATCTTTATGTAGTGTAGGTTTCAAGGTAGTTGTATCCTCCTAAAGTGAATTGTGCAGTGCTCCTTTTACTTCTGTTTTATGGAATAATTTAACAAATATTGGCAATAAGTCTCCTTTGAAAGTCTGGTAGAATTCTGGGCTAAAAGTACCTGGCCCTGGGCTTTTTTTGTATAGGGTATTTTTTAAAAATTATTGCTCTACATCATTAGACGTTACAGGTCTGTTTAAAGGGCTTATCTGATCTGGATTTAAATTTGGTAAGTGGTATGTATCAATCAAATTGTCCATTTCTTTCAGATGTCCCAGTTTGGTAGAGTGAAGGTTTGTAAAGTATGTCTTTTTGATTCTCTGGACTTCCCTGGTGTCTGTTATTTCTGCCTTTGCATTTCTGATTTTGTTCATTTGGTTTTTCTCTCTCTGCCTTTTAGTTAATTTGAGTAAGGATTTGCCAATCTTAATTGATTTTTCTCAAAGGACCAACTCTTGTTTCATTGAGTCTTTGTTATTTTTGTTTGTGTTTTATTGATTTAAGCCTTGAGTTTGATTGTTTCTTGCCATCTACTCCTTTGGGTCTTCTTTTTGTTCTAGAGCTTTCAGGTGTGCTGTTAAGTTACTGGTATGAGAGCACTCTGTTTATCTATCTATCTATCTATCTATCTATCTATTTATCTACCTATATATGTTTATAGTCATTGCTGTGAACTTGCCTTTAGAATTGCCTTCATTGTATCCCATAAGTTTGGGTGTGTTGTGTATTCAGTTTCATTCAGTTCTAGAAAGTCTTAATTTCTTTCCTAGTTTCTGTCGTCACCTATTTTTCACTCACTAGTTTTCATGAGTTTGTAAGCTTTCTGTGGTTTCTGGTGTTGATGCCTAGCTTTAATCCATGGTGGTTAGATAGGATGCAGGGTATTATTGCAGTTTTCTAGTATCTGTTGAGACTTGTTTTGAGTCTGAGTATGTAGTTAGTTTTGGAGAAAGTTCTATGAGTTACAGAGAAGAAGGTATATTCTTTTGATTTTGGGTGAAATGATCTGTAAATATCTGTTAAGTCCATTTGGTTTATAACCTTAGCTCCAGCATTGTTCTGTTTAGTTTTTGTGTGGATGGCTTGTCTATTAGCTAGAGTAGGGCATTTGTTCTGTAATCTTTCACAGTAGATTTAAATGCTTGGCCCCCTGTGCTGTGCTGCTCACCAGGCTGCATGAGCAAAGGCTCTTTGACAAACTGGAATTTATTCAGGAACTTCCAGCCAGCTTCAGTAATAGCCTAGATAGGTATATTGATTAAAGTAAGTGCTCCTGTCACTAACATCCGAAGTATTCCAGGACTTTGTGAAAAGATGTTTGGAATGTACACTGTTTTGAATCACTTGAGATATTGATGGTCCAGTTATAGAATATAATTAGAACTATGAGACCCATGGTTGTGGAGAAATCTCTTTTGATCACAAAGAAGTGTTAGAATAATTTGTCTTCTGCACAATTAGAAGTTAGTATAGTAGCATTGGCTTTTCTATGCAAATAAATCTTTGCTGCCTACAGCTTTTCTGTTTTTGGCAGGTTTTGTTGTTGTTGTTATTGTTGTTTTATAACAAGCTTTCTCATGCCCTATAATAATGTGTGGTTGGGGTAAAAATCTATAAAAACAATGACCCTGAAATCCAAAAAGGCTAAAGTGCGTGGGAATTCATCTACATCTAGTCATCTGAGGAAGAAATGGAAGCCCATGAGATGTTTATTTTCCCTTTTTAAAAAAGTTTAATAGAAGAATAAGTGTTATTGGCTATAAGAGCAAAAAAATGGAAACTTCGAGATCAAATTCTACTTGGGCATGCCTGCGGTGTGGAAAGTTGACAGACAGCATGCTCTCCTCTGCCTCTGGCACTCGGTTCATGGCATTAAAACGCTTTGGAAACCATGAAATCAAGGAAATTTTTCCTTTTCTGAGGTATTCTCAGGAGAGATTCTCTTTCATAGAATACAAATCACTTTTTGCCTGCTAATGAATGAGAAGTTAACTGCAGGGAAGTGGGGTCGAAGTACAGGAACCTTATATTCTTCCTCTATCCAAGATCATTGCATCTTCTTTGATCTTCTGAAAAATGGAAGGCCATACTTAGTATGTGTCCACTTAGAGGTGAAGAACAATGAAGGACTAGCAACCTCTGAGAAGTGTAAATCTGCCTGTTTGCCTAGGCTTTGTCAGTTACCAGTGTGGATGCTTCTTTTTCTTTTATTGGAAATGACAGTTAAATTAGATGGCTGTTCCTATGATCTACTTATTTCTTTAATCCAACATTAGAAGTTGATCACAGGGAAATCAGAAAGATTCCTTGTTCAAAATCACAGTGTTGCTAAAGTTTGTCAATTTGCCCCAAGCATGTAATTTGGGGGTTATTTTCCTCTTTCACAACTCTCTCATGGCTCCCTCAGCAACGGCATTCTCACTGTATAGACATTTATCAAAGCTTATCATCACAGGTTGATTACAGTGTAGTTTAGGTCAATGTGAAGGCAAATCATAGTGCAGTTTGTTACTAGGAAATTTTGTTTTTACTGTCATTCTAAGCTATAAAGTAAAAGTATGAATCCCAAAACAACTGAGAGGAATGGTTAGAGCAGAAGATGGAATTGCTGTTAAGATTACACCTTCCACTTTCAGAAATGCCATCACCTGGATGGTCTTCATGGTGCTCCTAAATGAGGTAGTAAAAGGAAGAAAAGAACCTGTCTCTGTTTCCTTTGTTCTAAGTCCAGAGTCAGGATTTAGCAGTGTATGAACATTAGGTGACTAAATGGTCAAACAGAATGTATGCACTCTGCCTGACAGCTAAACAACACTGCCTTGGATCAGAAATTGGAAAATTATACCCAGTCCATTCTCAGAAAATGGGATGTTGCATGGACATACTTACTGCTGGTGGCTCACTTTGGACAGGCTTATCGAATATAAACCATAAAAGAAAATTATAATGTTGTAGGTTGACCAGATGGAGAAAGGTCTTTAAATGAACATTTCTAGAGAGTTGGCTCTGTAGTTAGGATCATTGAGTAATCTTGCAAAGGACCTGGGTTCTATCTGCAGCGTCCACATGGCAGCTCAACAACCATTTGTATCTCTGGTCCAAGAGGAAACAATGCCTTGTTCTGGTCTCTGCTGACACCAAAGCATATACATGGTTTATAGACATGCATGTAGGCAATATCCCTATATATTTTAAAAACTTAGTTGAAATTTTAAAAACCTAGTATTGAGATACCATACCTGACAAGTAGGAGCCATGGAAGCTCGCAGAGTTGTGGTGATCATTAAGATAACATGGAAATTAACTTACCACAGAGTTGCAGCAGAAGCAGATGTTTATCAGGCAAGTAAGGGACTGTCACAGTGCATTTCATATTTGATGGGAAACTTGAGAATGAAGTCCAGATCTGGGAACACCTTTCCATGGAGGTAACTTGTGCTCCACACTGCCCTCCTCCCTTTCTGTTCTTGGCATCCAGGAAACTGCATCTCCATGCAAAGCCTAGGATGGCTGCCTTTTTCTTTCTGTGTCATTGACTTACAGTAAAGCAACAAAACTAGGCTTAAAGACTTGGCACATGGGTGTCCTCATTGATAGCAGCAGGCTTGGTTTCAAGCAAGTGTTTGCTTGCTTGTTTTTTTTTTTTTGTTTTGTTTTTAAGAAGTTCTTGGAGACATCCTTATATTTTTATTAATTAATTAATTTATTCACTTTCCATCCCAATATCACCACCTTCTCCTCCCAGGAGCCCCTCACACAGATCCTTCTCCATATCCCCTCTCCTCCTCTGCAAATGGGAAGTACCCCCTGGGTTGTGAACCCCTACCCACCAGGTACATCACATCACTTCAGGACTAGGTACATCCTCTCCCTCTAAAGCCAGACAAGGCAGCCCAGCTAGGGAAACAGGATCCACACACAGTCAACAGATTCAGGGACAACCCACTCCAGTTGTTGGGGACTCACATGAAGACCAAGCTACACTTCTGCTGCATATGTTCAGGGAGCCTAGGTCAAGCCCATGACTGCTCTTTGGTTGATGGTTTAGTCTCTGGGAGTCCCCTCAAGGGTCCAGGTTGATTCCTCTCTTGGTCTTTCTGTGGAGTCCCTGACCTCTTCAGTCTCGAAGTCTTTCTCCCTACTCTTCCTCAAGACTCCCCTGGCTGCATCTAATGTTTGGCTGTGGGTCTCTATATCTATTTTCATTGCCTGCTGGATGGAGCCTCTCTTTTACAGTCCCTGAAAGAACAATTCTCAACTTCATATGGAAAAACAAAAAACCTAGGATAGCTAAAATAATCCTGTACAATAAAAGAACTTCTGTAGGTATCACCATCCCTGACTTAAAGCTGTACTACAGAGCAATTGTAATGAGAACTGCATGGTGTTGGTATAGAAACAGACAGGTTGATCAAATGAACTGTTTAAGGGAATGTATGCCACATGGAATCACACCATAGAATGTACAACTGGGAAAAATTTGGTGTACCCTAAATACAAAAGTCAACTAAAATGATTCCATTAAAATTGATTTTCTGTTTAAAGGCTGTATAGATGGATGCTCAGAATAATCAAAGCCATGCAAATGGTTGAATGTGGATGGTTCTGAGTGATTCACTCAAAAGCCAGTCAAGACAAGCAATCCCAAACCCTGTTAAAAAGTTTGTGGTCATCACTTTAAAAGAGATTCCTTTCCCCTCCTCCTATCCAGAGCCTAACTGGGGCAGCTTAGCATGTGATGAGCCTGTCAGTACTGCAGGTACTTGTGTCTTTTGTTAAAAGAGAGGAATACTGCAATACTGTAGCTTACCCCCACCTGCCCCAAAGGGGAACCTGCTTAGAGTCTGCTCGTGATTAAGGCTTCTGAGAGAAACCTGATAAATTAAACATAGATAATAATCTCTAGCATCCAAGAAGAACTTTTCATGTATTTCCTCTGTTTTTAATCCTATTATTAACCCTACATTACAAAAAAAGAATGAGAGGTTTAAAGAGACAATTTGTCAAACGTGCCATCAAACTGAGACCCAAAGAAGGGACAAGTATCTGATAGAGTCTAGGGGTCTTGATTGGGTTCATTTTCTCTCCCAATTAAAGAATTAAAAAGGCAAGAAAGGTCTCAAGTGGGGCAGGTAGCAGCAGAGAAATCTGGAACACCACAAACAGGAGCCAAAAGAAAAATGCCTTGAGGAAAGGCATTTGTTGTGGGTAACGGAGTGCATACATGCAGCAGACACATAGAATAAAAGATCTTCAAACCAGAGGGGAGACTAGGGAACATGAAAATCCATCTCTTCTCAACTGCTGGAGTTTTTTATGGTTGGTTGGTTGGTTTTGTTTTGTTTTAAGTCTCTAAATAGTTTTCTTCCCCTAGTTTCAAGTTGGTCTGTTTGAAGAAATATACAATGGTTGATTGGCCCACAATTATTGTATAACAGGCCCTGATCAGGGCTTGAACTGGCTGAGCCAGTCCATTAGCAGAGGGCCTGCTAATGGAAGACAAAAGCCTACAGGCCTTTGTTTTTAGCTGACCTGGTTTTTGTCTCAAGTTAGGACAGTGAGGAAGAAGCCAGCCATCTTGGAAGTTCACCACCTTTATTGCCTAGACCTTCTCCCTGTCTGTCTCCCTACTGAGTAATCTAACTCCCCAAGAGTTCCTAACTCCCCACTCTCAGAAGTGACCCTTGGGGCTTGGGAGTGCCTCTCAGTTGTTTCTAGCTGACCAGAGGAATGATGAGGGACAGGCAGTCGTCTAGGATCCAGAGCATAATATAGCCATGTGGTGGTAGTATGTATCTTTGGAGTTTGCCATGGAGGGAGATAGCATCTATAACACATAAAAAGTGAAATTGTTAATAATTCTATAATTCCTACCAAGAGCACAATTTTAAAAATATCTTAAGCAATTTACTCCTCAATAGAGGAAGAAAACAGGCAGGAAAAACATCTAAAAAATCCTCACGCTTGGTCATAGGTATCAATGAGATTGATAGTTTCTCTGCCACCACTATTTACCATAAGATATACTCCATAGGATCTGGACAGATGGCTCAAAAGTTAGAAGCACTTACAGTTCTTGCAGAGGACCAGGATTTGGTTACTAGTACCTCAATGCCAGCTTCCCACCTGAAAACACTGTGAGACACGTCAATTAAAGTCATTGTCCTAATCAGGGTGCCTTTCCAGAAATAGGTGTCTTTGCTGATATACTAGATGTGAGGGCATTATGACCAAACCTGAGTAAAATTGAGATTCTATTTGGTGATGGCACGATTAGATGCAGACATCTGTATCTAATTCACAAGCTAAAGAAGAGTAGCTTGTTTTCTTAATCTGTTTGCCTTGTAGTGTCCAGTGTCCCAGGAACACCATTTTGCCATCTTGAATAATTTCCCAAACCTATGAGTCTGACAACAGGATATCTGGTAGCCTCTTTTTTTTTTTTTTTTTTTTTGGTTTTTAGAGACAGGGTTTCTCTGTGTAACCCTGGCTGTCCTGGAACTCACTTTGTAGACCAGGATGGCCTCG